>NW_027466864.1:4697500-4725000 GCF_046128005.1 Genypterus blacodes | reverse complement strand
CCAGTTCAGTGCTGCCGTCGTGTCGTCTCTGCTTCTCTTCCTCCGGCAATCTAACCCAAAGTGACATCATCCAATTTGTTCTGTGTTTGCTTCAGGGTTTGGTGGAGAAAAGTCCAGGTGATGTTCGTCGTCCCCAAGCCAGATGACTTCTTCAGGCCCCTCTACATCACTCATGAGGGGAACTTTAAGGTGAGAGACCGAAACACAACCGGGGTTATTTCCACTTTGTCCAGCAGGTGCTGCCCTAGAGGGACTTTCAGCACACCTGGACTCAGCTCACTGGGACTTCCCCTCCGGCGCCGTGCACACACACGCACGCACACACGCACACACGCGCACACATGTGAATGAGTCAGTCTGCAGGGGCTTCAAGGCTGTTTTTCATGTGTCTGCCATGGTGTGGGTAGATGTGTACGTGTCTGTGTATGTGTGTGTGTGTGTGTGTGTGTGTGATACTTGTGTTACCTCCCCGGTGGAAAACCCATAGACCCTTGTGTCTGTGACGTTTCTCATAGTTTAAAAGCTTAATTTGGCTTGTTTTTTTCGCACCGGTTGTGGTTTTCTATTTATAATCTTTTTAAATATTCCCCGCTAGTTTCACTTTTCCTTTTGTCAGATATACAGTGATACATCTCTAAAGGTTCATTTGGGGTTTTTGTAATTTTTGGTTTGGGGGAAATACCAAGTTGTTGACTTTTGTGTCCAAACCCTCATCAAAGTGTCAGAATGTCACTTGCGAGTCTTTTTTGACTATGTTGACTCGAATCCAAGTCAGAACGAGGTTGAGGCTGAAACGCCAAAGGAGTTCAGTCCTATAGAGGAGCCTGTATAGAGCCATATAGAGCATGTTTAGTCCTATAGAGGAGCATGGAGTCCCTCAGCTGGAGCACTGAAGTCATAAACTCTGACATAACGACACCAAAGTGTGATTTCACTTTTATTTTTCTCTTTAGAAATGACGTGATTATGTGGAAACAATATTCAATGTGGTCCACACAGCCGTTCCGGTGATGTCACTGCAGAAAATCGACACACATCTGCAATTACACACCCTGTACAGCAGAGGGCGCTAACTCACCAGGGAACAGACTCTAATGGCGCGCGATCGAGTAGTGGGTGTTGCTGAATCCGACTGGTCTGAATCAGGAACATTTAGTGTAACAATTATTGCTTACTCCTTAGATTGGCCGTCGTGTAGAATTATCCCTTTGCAAAAACCAAATTGTTCATTATAAAGTCTGCAGATTAGTTCTTCTGTCATCATGCAGATCAAATGGAAGCGTGAGGCCTGGAAGAAATGCTTACAAAGTATTCATTCTTTAACCACATGTTCTTCAAAGTTTAATTCAGTTTTACTTACTGAACATAATTGTGTATATTCATATCAGATCTTTGTTTTGTTTTTTTTAAAAGTGTAATAACAGCTGTTAGAGTGTATGAAAGGAGTCTCACAGTAATTTGCCGTTTTTTATATTTTATCACTTCCTCAAAATCAAAATGTCACATATGAGCCCAACCACTCAAACACTCAGCATAATATAAAGACCTTATCTGTCTCTTGTGGTGAAAACTTGCTTAATTTTCTCAGAGAAACACAATTACATCAATTCTGTGAAAGTCTAGTGTTTCTCAGGATGTGGTGTGTACGTGTGTCATAAAGTGATTTGTGCTTATCTTGGCATCACACAGCATCTGGCTGTGGAGTGCAGGGGAGCTGCATGCAACTCTGTGCCGGCTAGTGAGCGGAGCTGTGTGTGCTGGACATGAACACACAGACAAACAGGGTCAGAATGTTAGGAACAATTTGGATATACAACACACACACACACACACACACACACACACACACAAGAGATGTGTTCCTTCATTCCTATAAAATTAAGAAAACTGGTTAAAGCTGAAAACTTGCCTCGCTCATTGCCGTGCTTGTGAATACACTGCGCAGGTTTCTATGGTAACAGAAGTCACACAGGGAGTTAAAAGGTGCGGCTCGATGTTCTCATCTCTAAGAACAACTGAAGTAGACAGAAACTTGAGTCAAAGGGCGCAAAACAATGAAACTGGAGTCAAATCCGGACTGAACCTATATGAGAACCCAAACGCTTAATGTCCTCTGTTCCCCCTCTGCAGGACTGGGTGAGGCCTGCCTTCAGCGAGTACGACATCCTCATGATCAACGCAGGGCACGACGGCCCTGGAGGGAGCATGGAGAAGCAAAAGTACGTGGAAGACGACGAGTCCAAGCAGGAGAGCTCCTCGCCGGATTCCTCCCTGCTGCACTTCCGGGAAGACGGAAGTCTGCACGGGACCGGCCGCTCGGCTGGACACGTCTCCATACATACGGTCACTCTGTCTGGAGATGAAGAGCTCCAGGAGGGAAATGCGCCACAGAGCGCCGCCGTCCCCGCCAGAGGTTACCACAGCGCAGAAAGCATGAGCTCACATGAAGAAGAGAACCGAGGTTGTGTTGGTTTGGACCTGGAGGACCCTCAGGTTTACAGGCCAGAAGCGGTTTTCCCCCAGGCTGACGACCAAATCCTCCACAACCACTTTCTGATGGAGCAGGCTGAGTTTGTTGAACCGGAGCGAGTCTCTCTTGACTCCTTTGCCGCCAACGAGCAGTCAGAAGACGGCTACCCCCGCGTTGACCTGGACACCATCGACAGCGGCTACGGCGAGTGCTGCAGCCCCACGGCCTCGCAGTCCAGCGGCACGGAGCAGACGGGCCCCGGCTTGTTCTACCATAACTCAAACTATGTCAAACAGTGGATGACATGTGGCGAAGTTCCAGAAGACTCTAGCAACTCCACAGACGAGCCGTGATCCTCGGCAGAGCGAAGGACTCACAGACACACACATGAGCTCCGTGTTGGCGCAGCTGTGGGACACATCGGGATTGTGTAGCGCGATGTGGCCCTTTGTGTGTTTCGTCTGCTTAGTTTCATGTGACTTTTCCCCTTTCAGTAGACGGGAGAGGAGTCACCTGGAGAGACGTAGAGAGAGACGACGGAAACGCAACATGAGACCGGAGCAGAATGAGTTCAACGCTGCAGATTTCAAAGATGTTGGCCGCCTGACGCACATGTGGGTTCATTGTCTCGCGATTTCCCCGTAAACGCCAAGTGGGCTTGTTCTTGCACGTTGCCTTATCAGAGATCCAGTCGTCCGATACTCTCTGCTCGCCTCCGACGAGGCAGCAGCAGCGAGCGTGCATCCTGTTTGCTGCACCGTCAGTAAAAAGAATGAAATGTTGAATTTGTTTCTGCACCACGGTGAGGAAGGAACTAAAACTCATGAGTGCAACGTGAGCATGTTGCCTTCACCTGGGGGTCATGACCCCAGAGTGACGGTGGATGTTGTTGAGGTCGATGTAGTGGAATCCAACTTCTATCATCTATCAGCGACATAACGAGCTCCTCAAAGTGAGAGCGACGACATCATGCTTCAAAATCTATAGGATCTATGGGACTTTCTACCATGGTGTGTGTGTGTGTGTGTGTGTGTGTGTGTGTGTGTGTGTGTGTGTGTGTGTCATGTCCACACACCTGTATGCTTTTATAGATGGTTAGAAAATTGTAAGTATCAGATGTGTGTGTGTCAGTCATTGTTCTTAGTGAAAGTGTTACAATTGCCACCACAGCGTTAACCGCTTTGTGAACCGCATTTACAAACTGCTCACACACCCACACACACACACACACACACACACACACACACTCTGCCTTTCTGGCTCATTCCCCTCACCGGGGCCCAATCAAGCCATCACCTGACCCGACACACACCTGGACTGTGTCGTCAGCTCTCATCCTTCTCCTCCCTTCACAGCTTCAGTGACTTCTTGTGCGTTGTTCTTTACCTCCTGTGGCATTTCCACGGGACTGTGTGTAGGCAGACGTATGAGCTGTAAGGGCTGCAGGATGTTAGTCAACCGTATGTACAGATCTAAGCACAGATATGTGAAGATACGTGGGCCACACTCCCCTGCAGCTTATCAACCTTTGACCTTAAAGGATCATCAAGAAAATGTCCATCAACTCCTTCAGACCATTCAATCACAACTCTTATTGTCGTTTAGTATGAATCCATTCATGATTACAGCCTTCAAGCCCTGATGAAGTGAGTGTGTGTAATGAATCTTAGGGGTTGTACTGTTGTGTATAGAGATGTGTGTAAGATGGGATCAAAGAATGTACATTTAGTTATTGCTTTACATTTCCTCTATGTCTTATTGTCTGTGCTGAGCTGTCTTATGTAAATATTCATAACAAATAAAAGAAGGTCCAAACCAGCTGCCTTGCCTCTAAACAGCGTCTTGATTGTTTGGTATCTCTCTAACAAAGACGCAGTTGATCAATGATGATCCCCTGATGGCTCCTCCTCTCCTCTCTGACTTCGGTGACATAAGAGGGTTTGACTTCCTCTGATGGAACCAGAGATAAGATGCAACCTCAGTTCCACGTGTAGTTTCAGATGTGAGAGAGCGGCGGCACCTGGGCAGCCCCTCTAGTCCTGTTTCCATTCATCACCAAGTGACGCTCGCACAAGGGAGCAAACGCACACAAGACATTTTTATTCCTTTTCAGATTGGCAGTAATTGATGGACACACAGTATGAAGTGTGAGCTGCTGCTGTGTGTGTGCTGGTGTTGCCTCTGTGGAGCGGCGAGCTGCGGAGAAGGTGAGAGGATTCCAGGGAGGACTATTATAATAGCCTTCCTTTCTTACACCAGATCTCATTTGTACTCCTCCGTATTATTTTTAACATATTATTACTGTTAATATTTGATGTAAGAATGTCAGCTTGGTGTATAAATGTCATTAGGTGCTTTTGTTGACTCCCAGTTGTAATCCATGGACGTTCCTGCGTGTCTGACTACTTGCTCACCATCACATGTCTCCTGAACATCACCCAGAATCCTGTGGGACACACCGAGACCGACTACCGGCTGGAATTCCTATCCGATATTGGGTAAATTCCCTCTTCAAAGCTCCTGTGTGTGTGTTTCTGTCACATTGCTGTGTTATTCCCTTATGGTCACTTATTCTGACTCTGTATCTACAGAGAGATGTACTCCTGTTTGCTTGTGAGGGTGGATCAGAGTTACAGCTGCTCCATTGATGCCAATGCGACGTTTTATGACTATGACACCTTTGAGATATCACTGTGTCACACACATGGCTGCCAGGCTGTAGTCTCAGGCTTCAATCCATCAAAGAACAGTAAGTCTAAGTTACACTGATGTTTGTGCGTCTATGATTCATCTCAATTTGACCAGATGAATGTTTTACAAAGACTCTATAGTGTGGATCGAAATTCATTGATGGATGTTTGTGGTCAGTTCAGCTCACTCCACCGCGAGATGTCAAGGTCCAGACGACGCCGGAGAACTTGAACATCACATGGAGAAGTGGGTATGAGGAGCATGAATACCTTAGTAACACACTCAGCTACCAACTAAAGCTCTGGCATGAAGCATCAAGCAGGAGGAACAAGGTCAGCTCTGCTCCCCTGAAACACCAGGCTTCAATACGTTGTTTCACTCGTCTGAGGTCTCACGTCGATCGTCTCCACAGATTCTGCTGAACTTGGAGACGAAGTCCACCTCCATTAGAAGGTCGCACCTTGAGCCAGATGCTTTATACTGCATTGCAGTGAGGTCTCGTCCTGTGTGGAGCAGTTACGGGTCAATTTGGAGCTCATGGAGTCAGCCCATGTGCTTTAGGACTGAGGCAGGGGAAGGTAAGCAGACATTTGTTATCTCTGAATGAATGTCTCCGTCTGAGAAGCCAATATTTACCCAGAAATCAAAGCGTTAACACCTTCCTTGTGGGATGGCATGATTCATTCCTGGATATCAACATGACATAACTCACTTTAGCTATTTCTGTGCTATTTTGTGTGTTGCTTCAGATGAAGACAACATGTTGGTCGAGCTGATGGGCTCTGTAGGCTCAGTGTGTGTGGCTGCTGGAGTCCTGCTGGTCTTTATATTCTTCAGTCCTGCTGCAAGGTATCAAGTCTGTTTGTAAAGAGTTTAAGCTCATCAGTGTGTCACTTTACTGTAAATGACCAATATGCAAAACTCTTATCATGACCTTACTCAACAGGATGCAGATAAAATCTTGGTGCCACACACCAACACCAGCTCCCTTCTTTCAGCCTTTGTTTCAGCAATATGAAGGGAATCTCAAGGTAAGACCATGATAGAGGTGTCCCGTCAACATGCTGCTTTAGATAATCGCAAAGTACGAGGGTTGGTTGAGTTCTGCAGCTGACAAGTCAGGAATCCAGCAGGATGGAGATGTTTAGACAGCTGCTTTCATTTGAGTTACAAAAGCTTCTGTGAGCTCTACTGTGGATAAACTGTGAATGTACTGGTTTACTGCTACACAAGTGGCTTTCAATCTGTTCAACATCCACCTGACTCCTCCTCTTCCTCCTCGCACCTGTCTAAATGTGAAAAGGCTTTAGTAGCTTATTCCTCAAAGAGTTAAATATCAGCTGGAACGACCCAATATGTGATCGATATAAAGGCTCTTTATCGCGACACACTAACATCCACAGGCCCCAGGAACATTACTGGTGGTGCGTTCAAGATGTGCGGGTTGATACAAATGACTCCTCCTGCATTCACAGGAATGGGTTTCACCTCAACATGACGTCATCTTAAAATGTGAGACGGAGGAGATCTTGAAGATGGAGCTTGTGACCGTTGAGCCAAAAACCATCAGAAAAGACCCAGAAGAAGAGCAGGACCTTCAGAAACCCACAGTACTACAATGTCAGACGTCTTATGTTGGCTTTCCCGGCGTGGGCGTGGCCTCCCCTCCTTCACATGCAGTCTGCCTGGTCGACTCCTCTTACACTCCCCTCCCTTGGCCCACCTGGGGGCCGGGTGTGGTCGAGGAGGTGCCGGTCTCTTCACCTAAACATTTCCTTGACAACAGCTCTGTTGACTCTGCAGGGGAGTCGTGTGGCAGCAGCTTTGACGACTCCAGTCAAAGCCCAGAGTGCAGTTTGCCAAGTAGTCTCATGATGATGAGTCCGAGTCCGAGTGCGCCGCCTTGCTTCTGTCAGGATTACTGCATTCTCAACAAAACATCAGAGGGGGTCGTTCCTGTTTTCCTGCCCAAAGAGAGTAGGAATGTTCCATCTGGGGACAATCTGCATGGTGGTGAAAACTAAAACATAGAAATAGTTCTGTTGATGCTTTTACGACACTGAGCTGTAGCTACTGTATGTTACACCAGTAAGGGGGTCCACATCAGGGGTCCACATCAGGGGGTCCACATCAGGCCTCATATCTGGTCTCAGCGGGATCAGATACACGCTCATAAGTGGGATTTAAAACCAACTTAATCGCGTTCTTCCTTATTCAGACCTCAGACTTACTGGAGGTGTTGGGAGAACGTCTCAGGTGAGTGGAGGTGCGTCCATCTGCTGCTATCCGACACTCAGCCTGGGTACTTTGGTAGTCATGATTTTAGTTCCGCCTGGTCCAGTGGTCTGAAAGCTAATGCTGGCCTCTGAAAGGTGACCTCTGTTCTTCCCACGCGAATTGGGGAAAATTAGTCAAGACACCACACACACACACACACACACACACACACACACACACACACACACACGCCACACACGCACACGCACACACACATATACACAGCATCACTTTGTGATATAGATAAGTATGTTTTACTGGCTGCCTTTTTATTGCTGGAATCAAACCATGTTTTGTGTTTGTGCGCATGTAAATAAATGACACAATTCATTGTTTCATTGTTTTGATGATGATGTCAGGCTTGTTTTGTTATTTCCCCTGTAACCTTTAATGATCAGTCAAGACTTGAGCAAATACATTTTTCTCTTTTTTAAACCATTTGTGTGGAATGCAGTGTGTGTGTGTGTGTGTGTGTGTGTGTGTGTGTGTGTGTTCTGTCTGCCTTTTTAAAGTTGGGAAAACAAACTGCATATTTCCATAAAAGTGTTTTACACCACTTTATTAGAAAAACAAATATGGACATGGAGAAACATATGTTGAATGTCAAAAGTGCTGCTCCTCAAATTGGGCAAAATCAATCAGCATGCTGATTGATGGGGGGGGGGGGGGGGGGGGGGGGGTTGTCCCTGTGATTCAGGGGGATGTGGTCCCTCCGGTTTAGGGGGCCGTTGTCCCTTTCTTTCCCCTTCTGTACTGGGTGGTTGTTTCCTCACTAAGTCATCCTCCGGTATTGCATCACATTTCAAATGATTGTATATTTACAAAAAACAATAAATCTCATTTAGTTAAAACAATCAATTATCTACCATTTGTACTATTTTCAATTAAGTGCAAATAAAATAATTTTCAAATCACATCTGTTTTTTATTGCATCTGTCTGAATGTTTGTAGATTTCATGCTGCTAACGTGCTACATTAGCTGCACCATGATAGTTTGGGAAATAAAGATAATCTTCTACTAAGATGTTGCTTTGCTAAATTTCGACTTGTTCTTTAACTTGTTCTTTGTCTGCTTCAGTGCTGAGACGTGCGGGAGCGATATTGTTATTGTAAAATACGGGCAAAACCGGAGTACCCGGGGGAAACCCAACCTGACAATGTGGAAACCATGGAAACGTCCCACGACCCAGCTGGAGCTCCTGGGCCGCAGTGAGCCGCCTGTGCTGCCCCTAGTGGCCACAGCTACAGGTCTTCGCCTCTCATCCTCGCTAGTCTTTTAAGTTGGCATGATTTTCCTTGGCAATTTGGATAATAGTTCACCTTCTGTTGGCTTTTGGGTTCCTGGTCTTTCTTGTGCGTGGCCGTGTCCGCAGTCTTTCGTTCCCTCTCTCGAGCCTCGCTCTCCTTCTTGCTATTTAACTCGCGTAACATGTCTGCTACCTTTTCTGTCCGACTCTGCCTGCACAGTACTCGCTCGTAAATCCTCTTCTGCTGATCCACTCTCTTGGTGGTTTTGTCCTCTGTCTGTTGCATGTCGTCCTCGGGCCTCTGATCCACTTTGAAGCTGGATTTCACATCCTCGCTGATCTTTCTGTCCCTCTCTCGGTCGGCGGTCTCTTTCCTGGTGTTTAACTGATGTAAGATGCTCGATACCCGTTCTGTCCGACTCTGCCTGGACTGCACTTGGTCTTTGATCCTCTTTTCCTCCACCATTCTCTTGGTCCATTGGTCCTGGGGGTCGTGCTGGTGCATTTGTCTTTTCCTCTCATCGTTCTGATACGCTTCTTGGACCGCCAGCCTCTCTCTGTCTTTGATCTCCCTCTTTTCCATAATTTGTTGCTTCAGGATTTTGTTGACAGACGCAGACGCGGCCAGTTTCTGCGCAGCTTTCCTCTGATCCTGCCTGACAGCCTCTTCCTGTCTGAACTTCATCTCAGCGTCAATCCTTTTGTCCGTCTCCTGAACCATCATCTTCTTCCTCATGTTTAACTCCTGCAGCATTTCTGCCACTTCCTCGGCCCTACATTGATTGCACAGCTCTCTGAACTCCAAATCACTGCTGTCTTCAAATGCCCTCATCTGCGACTGGCTGCTTGAAGCCCCCTGCTGATGCCCGTTTGCAGTTTTTGCAGCAGTGAAATCACTTGGCTGCATTTCTTTGTACCTTTCATCAAGTCTGTCATCTGAACCCATGATGCTGTGATACTGAATTACTCTGGTTTAGTTCTCTGTGTCTTCTTAAGTAATTTTTTCTGTAAATGACATCATCAAGATTATTAAGTGAAGTTTGACATGACCTCATTTACCGTGTTGACATTTCTGCAGGGATACACGAGGCCTGGTGCGGTTTACTCAGGACACACCTATTTCAAATGCCTTTCCAACTCCCGTCAACACTGAATTGGTGTTTTCAACCGTCCAAACACTGAATGGAAACATCTGGAGACACCTGCTCAGTGCCACAGTGTGGAAGCTGAACTGTGCTGTATGTCTCAAAATGTATGCAGAGGTGATGTCACAATGTGGCTGTGGTGAAATGTCACATGATGCCGGTCTCTTTCTTCTCCTTTGTATTATTGGCTCGGCTTTACTAAACACCTGAGAAGGGAGTCAAACGTGCTCACAGACAATAGAACGCTCCCTCACGCAAAATCATGTAAATGATGTAAATCCCTGGCAGTGAGGCGCGGCGCCGCGGCTCTTCCCCCTGGTGGAGTCTGGTCCGGCAGGCTTGCGCGTGGGCTGGTGCACTTCCGCCCCCTCTTACGGCTCATCACTCTCAGAGCCTCTCGCCTCGCATCACAACCGCTCACCACGGCGACATCGCCGTTATCGTGACAGGCATCGTGAAAATCTGCGATGTCATGGTAACGGTGATACGTCCGCCACACTTCCCCTTCACCACGCCACCCGTGTCATTTCCTCCTACACACATGAATCCTCCACTTAAGCTTAAACAACATTCATTTTGCAGTTTGTAGCAAATGTTGATGGGTCCTTCCTGCGTCATGACCAGGCCCTCATCCTGGATGCACATGTGGAAAGGGTGCCATCGTGATCCTTGGGTCCTGCGAGTAATGTGTTCCTTTGGTGCAAATGCAGACCATAAGATGTAGGAATGACTTTAGTGACCTAACGAAAACAAACACTGCGTGGAGACGTATTAGCGCCAAGTTGTTGTTGTAGAAATGGAATGTTATTTGCTGCATTTCTGGAGGATCTAAAGACGGTGAAGCCATTTGAGGAACGCCGAAAACAAGCAGAAATGATTCCTACAGATGAGAAACATTAGCTTTTTGTGAACAAGCGATTTTTAATTTTTACATAACATAAATGTTCGCCATGTTTTGAGCCTTTGCAGAGAATGATCGATTCCACACACACACGTGTCAGGAACCACCTTCAGCATGCTCAGTGTGCACGGTAGTGTAATGGGAGCATCCTGTCTATCACCTTACACTATCAGGTTTTGGAGAGTTGTAATGTTTACCTCCTAAACATCTAACTCGTAACCTTGTCTCATATTATTTTGATAACTGGTGTATTCATTATCTGTGATGGTTTTTACCCATGAACTTGGGAGAGAGAGAGAGCCAGGAGGGCGACGTTTCTGTTCAGGTGGTGAAGGCCATAGAGTTTGGGCTGCACGCCGTTTGCACGATCACACACACACACACAGAGGCAGAGACACACAGGTGCCAGACCGACAGTCGAAGGAGACGATTTCATCCCCTGAGTGTTTACACAGTTATAGGTTCAGTTTGTTCTGTTTCCCACCATGACATAATTACAGAGATCCAGACCTGTGTGACATCATAGCTGTCTACAGCCGTGTGCACGTCAATGATTCATTGGAGGTGGAGGTGAAGTTCACCTCCACATCGGTTTGATCCCATCATGTGATTGAGAGGCTGTGTGTTATTGGATGCTGAGGTTGTTTGTCAATCCAGCAAAGGAAAAGATGGAAGCTTCTCCACTGCAAAGGTCTCAGCAGCTGTGTGAATACAAACCCAGATGAATGTGTGCGTTTCTACACACAGGGTTAAGTCATGCCACAAATGCTGCAAATTGTTTATCGTTTCACAAACAGAATGTTCCTCTACAGGCCAAATTCTTCAAATAGAAACTGTATTTGGTTGTAGCTATAACTCCTGCTCATGCCTGAAGTGGAGCCGGAGTCATACGAGCCACCAGATGGCGCTGCGGCCAAACATAGATCAATGTTTTGTACAGAAGAAGGAAAACCGCAGGAAGCAAATCGTAAAGTGAAACAGGGGAATTATCTCCATAGAGTCGATGGCGCTGTGAGTTTGTTTTCTCCTGATCTGCGCTCCTGCGAGGCCTTCAGTTTGTGTGATCGCGTGTGTTTTGACGCAGCTTGTGTTCACGGCGCTTCCCAGGAGCCTGCAGCTAGAGTGACAAGACCAGAGACGTTCAACCAAGATGAATCTAGTCCACAACAGAACTCTGCATCCACATTTGCGTGACGATGAAGCGCTTGTGGTTGAAAACGCCATCAGACTCGCGATAGATTCGATCATCAACGTGCTGTACGGCGTCAACAGCGGCAGGACGCGCGAGTACGAGCGGATGGTGGCCGACAGGGACAAAGAGATCCAGCGGATGGAGCGGCGGCTGCGGGAGATCGAAGACGAGCTGCGGCTCATCCGGAGGCAGGGCTGCAGCTGCGGGCTGATGGGCTCCGACCTCAGCCTGGGCAGCGCACAGAGCTGCGTAGAGCAGCACAGAGCGGAACAGAGCAGCGTGGAGTCCAGCAGCGGCGCAGCAGCCGGGCAGGAGTGTGAAATGAGCTTCTCTTGTAAGTGTCAAGCCTCCAGATTGAGAGCTATAGCTGAAATAACTAACTAATCAATCAATCAGGTACATCAAAATATAATTGATAAGCACTGATTGATTTAAGGTGGACTTCTCCTGTTATGAGATGTTTCTAAAGACTCTAAATTGAAGAACTCCTAGAACTTAGAGGTGCTGGAGTGGCAACATGATCATCTGGTTTCCAATATCAACACCTGATCACCAGCTCAATCTGTCCTCACCCCTCTCCTTCAGTATCTGCAGCTCACCTCTTCTTCTCCTCTTCCTCCTCCTCACAGTCGGGCTTTTTGCGAGGCCTCCATCACAGGTCTCCTCACAAAGCCACGAGTCTGCCCTCCCCTCGTCTCCCAGCAGACTGGGCCTGGACCAGACCTGCGCCTCCCACTCCTCTGAGGCATCGGGTGCGTCGGAGGCGGTGAGGAATCTGCCCTCGTCTCCCGGCGGCCTCGTGGTGAAAGAGGAGCCGTGTGACGTCGACACGGTGATGATCAAGTGGGAAATGAACGAGGAGAGATGCAGCGAGCGTCAGGAGAACTCAGGCGGCCCGTGTCAGGAGGAGGAGAGCCCCAGTGTGAAAAGTAAAGTGTACTTAGAAGCCATTACTCAGGCATATCGCTGTGATATAAGTGTTTACAGGCTTGGGGATATTATTAAGATATCAGTGATTTAATAACTTACTGGTGTTGTTTGTTCATTCTGACAGGAAATATGGAAAACAGGGAGACAACGTCGATGGAGAAACCCGAGGCAGAGCCAGATGGACTCTGTGCCACTGAGGGGGTGAACGAACGCTTGAGGTGGGTCACTGCACACACACACACACACACACACACACACACACACACACACACGACGTGGATGGCATCACAGCAGTCAGATGAAATGTAACTGGCTGTTTGTTGGCACTTGTATTCATTATTTCTCTTATCTGTAAATGATAAAACCCTCTAAGTCCCCAGTGTGAAACATTCTGGCTTCTTTTGTCTGCCAGGAACAGGAAGAGAGGCGTGCCGCTGTCAGAGGAGGAGGCCATGAGACAGAAGAGGGCAGCGTGGAGAGCAGCGTCCAGGCGCTACTACGCCCGCAAAGTGGCCCGTCAGCAGGGGAACCCCCAGCGCTCCGCCCGCGTCACAAACACTCAGTACTTACAGCGCGTCTCTCCTTACGTGGACAAGAGGAAGGCCATGCTGGGGTCCGACTTCCCGCAGGAGTCTCAGGTCCTGCAAAGGGAGGCCTGGAGAGCCGCGTCCAGGAGGTACTGCGCTGAGAAAAGCCCTCTGCTGCAGGCGGAGGGCAGCCAGTACAACAACTTCACCCAGAACACAGAGACACACTCCGGGGACGCACAGGGACCAAACAGAGGGGGACCCCAGACTAACAATGGGGGACTTGGAGGGATTCTGTGTAGCTGATAGAGGGTCTCCTGCAGGTTGCGGTCTGAGGGATTCATTTAAATTTGTTGTGTTTAGTGGGATACCGGATAATAGAAAGAGTGAATGTTTGTATTTTGTGATATATTTAGATTTGTACCGATTGTTGTGTTGGGGAGAATGATACCGTCGTTGTTGTTTCTTTATAGTTTGCATTTAAACTGAACTTCCTTAAAGACAAATATTCATATCACTCACATTAGAAAATGACTTTGATACTAACTTTGTACTCTTACTTTGATCCTTAAGCCTTTTGTAAGCCACTTTGCATGCCTGTACAGAATGCAAATGGAGACTGACTGAAAAAATAAACATAATCTGAGAGAGCAGAGTGTTCAGCATCCTCTCACAGCCTCATTGGGATCAGATGACACGTTTCACCTGGAGAGACGCGGGGATATGGCGCCCCTAGAGGCCAAACGAAGCCACTGCACCCATGACACCTGCCTGTCAGCACATCAGAGGCACCGTGTTTGTGTTTGTGGTGAAAGTACCACAAGAATAATTACTCAGTCACTCAAACGTTGTTGTTTAACGTAGAATATCGCTAAAATAGTAATAACGTCATTATTCAAGACAGTCAAATGATGATGTTTGTCTAAAATGGAAACAATTGTCTGATAAAACCAACAATTCCTGTTCCAGCCACGGTGGAAATGGAGAGCAAAAGCTGAAGCTGCGTGACGTCACTGACCCCAGAGTGACGGAGGGTTCTGCTGTAAAACACACGACTCATTTAAAACACACAGTAAATGACACACGCACACACACAATCGTTATCTTTTCATTTGTAACAGTTTATTCAACTTTCACATGTCAAATACAATTATACGAACGGTGATATAGGAATAAAGCATCGATTGATCGAATAGACAATCGACAATGGCGATAAGAATAATCTACAAAAAATGTGTCATATTAAAGCAGGTGTGTGTGTGTGTGTGTGTGTGTGTGTGTGTGTGTGTGTGTGTGTGTGTGTGTGTGTGTGTGTGTCGCTTTGAGGTGAGCAGCGTGTCGTTATTGCGGCTTCACACCGCCAACAAAGCATCAACAGCTTGCAACAGAGGCGCTTTGTCACGCAGCTTAAATATTGCGCATTGTGACTGCGGGAGGTTAACGGTGTGTTATTATGGTATCATTGTGAGCTCTATATGCTGTGGACGTGTGTGTGAGTGTTTGTGTGCTTATGTCGTTGTGGGTTCCGTCTGAAAGCGGATCTGTGTGACAGCTGCTGCGGCAGATGCCTGCTGCAGCTCCAGCTCGTCACGCCGTCCCTGCGTTTGTTTTAAAGGCATTTAGGCTCCACAGTCACTCGTGTCGGTCTTTACTCAGCAGCTATTTGTTATTTAGTGGTGTATTTGCGTGTTTTACTCCGTCTTTCCCCCTCATTTCTCCGCTAAACACCGCAGAGGACGCGAATTCTTGTTGCCTGAGGGCTCGAGTTTAGAACGTGGATGGAGGGTCCACAGCCTGGAGGTTCAGGTCTGGACACGCTCACAGGCAGACGCCCGTCATATTTTCCACCGTGGTGTTGTTGTAATGTATGTTGTTGACACATCAGTCAGACTGGGACTGGAGCCGGATCGTCCCGCAGCTGGTAGCTAGAGGACATTTGCATATAGGCGTTTGTTTTGGGGAAAACAGTTCCAACCGCCTGTTCGCTCATTTCTCTGCTCTGAATCCAACGAATTCAACGTAAGAATTTTGTAGAAAGATGATTTAATCACACGGGACTGACTTTTTTTGCTGATGTAACCCTGGTTGAGGACAGAGTGTC
The DNA here is from genome assembly GCF_046128005.1 of Genypterus blacodes. Taxonomy (NCBI): domain Eukaryota; kingdom Metazoa; phylum Chordata; class Actinopteri; order Ophidiiformes; family Ophidiidae; genus Genypterus; species Genypterus blacodes. The sequence goes on along the minus strand of NW_027466864.1, from coordinate 4,709,519 downwards.
GTGTTCTATACGGGCTTATGATGGGGCTGTGACGCGCAGCTGTTACTTGCGGACTGGATGCGTTTTCGGCTCAAGTTATTCAAATATTGATCAGACAGACGTTAGTGAGCTTCGTCACCTTCCTGTCAACAACATCTGATTAGATTTGTAATTAAAGGACATATAACTATCAGTGACATTTATATTTAACTCGTGCACTACCGGTTGTGCCGTTTGTTACACTTCCCCATGGCGCTCTGCTTTTAGATGCATTACATTGCTTTTTGTTTTAATTTAGCACTTGAATTGAGTATACATTCGGTAAAGTTGAGTTTAATTATTAATATAATTACCTTTTTGGCTGGATATACTTCTTTTTTCCTCTCCTGGAGCCTTTGGGGAGCTCTCTATGTCTTTGGATACACCTGCGCACTTTTGGAGAAGTCCGTTTGGAAACGCAGCGTGTATTTTGTCTTTTTGGATTCTATTCGGTTGGAACGTTTTACTCGCAGTATTTTCGTCCAGTCCTCCATGAAAGGGTCTCTTTGACTCATGAATCCCACCAACGGGCTATTTGTGGCCACCCAGAGACGCTCCGGGGCTCTGAAAGCGTCAGAAGTGCGACTGTGCGCTCAGCTGCTCACTGTCTAACAAACGCGCTTCAGTATCAACTGTATGACGTGTGGATGGACTGGAATAAGTCGAGACCAGAGGGGTAGGTCCTAGTCTGTGTGAGGAAGGGGCTTCACTCTTTATAACCAATGGCGTTGCATTTTTAAAGGGCATGTTGGAACTTGTGTATATTTGGAGCCATTTGGGCCATTTTGGGGTGCCAGGGGCTTTCTGGAGTCTTTAAAAATGGTTTGGTCCAATTTGATCACCCCTACATGTTCATCATACAATGGAAGTTTCCTTTTTGCAGGGATTGCTGGGAAGAAGAAGGAGGCTGTCGACGTTGGGACTTTGGAGAGGGAGGTTTAAGGCCCAGCCACTCATAAAAGGTAAGAAAGCCTAAGTTACAATGAAGCCAATTGTGGGAAATGTTGACTAGGAGGCAGCGGGAGGGTATAAAGTCAACATTTAGCCAAAGAAAGTGGGGTTTTCGGGTATATTTAAGTGTCTGCTTGGTGTCTTATACAAGGGAGGGACAGAGCATTATGGAGTGCACTAACAAGGAAACATGGAGGCACGGCTAGGGGGAGCCAGAGCGGGGAAGGGAGGCCTGGCCTCGAGCCGCCTGGAGAGGGGAGGTTGGCTGGGGTCAGTACTCACGAACACGAAGGGGCTCCGGAAGACTCTCACTGTTGTTTGTATCCAGTGTTGATTAGCATGGTTGCGGTTTGAAGTGTGTTAGCCTCTGGGCCTCACGGGGAAAGTGTCACAGCTGCCAAACCGTCTGTGGACAGACAAGACGGACAGAAAACAGTCATGGCAGCGGGAAATGTGGCAGGAAACATTCCAGTGAGTCACAGACGTGTACATTCTTCACTTTAAAAAGAGTTTAATGTAATATAAAGGTTTGGTTTTTATTAGCTTAGCATTTCTTGTTGCTCATTAGCAAACATTTAACATGGCTGCCGCTCTGCTGACTGACAGGTGAGAGCAGTGCTCCACTTCCTGATTAAAACTCACTGCCCGTGTTTACAGCAACGCTCACCCAGATTTGCCCTTAATGAAGCCATAGTCACCCTAAAGCTGAATTCTATAGACTGGCGGTTACCATGGCAATCAGATGAATCTATGGACCACAACTTAAAGCATGAGTGCCAGACTGACATGAGGTCATAGTATCTCTTAAGGTCACACTGATTGGTTAAACTGGAGAAAACACTTTAAATCAGGATCTATACTACGACTCATCATTTATTAATAATATAAATATTAATAGTATGTAAAATGCATAAGCGTGTGTTAATCTTGTATATATTCCTCTAAAAACTGTTTAAAAGGTACAAACATCTATCAGCCGCTCTTATTCTGAGATGTTTACACAGGCTGAGTCCTGGTTTGATTGATTGATTGATCACAAAAGGTCGATTTACTCAATAAAACTCATTGCGTGGCTCCCAGAAGCTCGATCAGGTCGATCAGAATCATCTAATGTGATCAATCCAAATCAGGTCGGCGTCCAATACAATTAAAATTCCAGTTTTGAAAGTGCTGCTTTTCAGATAAACACTTAAGATAGATTAACCCTTTCATTACCTGCATCAGGCCATGCAGAGTGTGGCTTTGTGTCCTGTGAGTGGATCCTCCTGTAGAGCATCGCCTGCCAAAACAAGAAACAGATTAAAACACAATATAAACACATATCAAGTTCCAATGATATAATACAGAGCAAAGAATCCATTTTATTGGCCCCCCAAATTAGAAAAAGGAGAAGACACCGCAGTCCTGAGCCGAGCAGAGGAGCAGAGGCGTCTGTCAGCACAACTCATGAAAAGACTCATAAGATTCTATTATTTACAGAATAATGATACATTCTTGCCAGATTGACCTCCAGTAAAGTCCCACCAGCTTTCCCAGGTCACTCATGTTATTTCCTGTTTAAACCATTTAAATATTCAGTCATATTTGGCCGTTTAAACTCTTCACACAAACTCAAGCAGGAGCTAAAGAGTTAAATCTGCTCCTTCCTCTCTTCCCCTGTTTTAGTCCACAGTGGTGGTGCTGAAACCAGACGGTGCAGGCCAGAGTGTGTGTGCGTGTGTCAGAACAGGCACATTACTGCCCCCCCTCGGTGGATGTGGGTATTGGAAAAACACTGGGACACACCCCAACAGACTATGTGTGTGTGTGTGTGTTTGTGCTGTGCTCCCAGTCGGTCATCAGCTGACAGAGGTTGGACCATAAAAATGTGTGTGTGTGTGTGTGTCTGTGTGTAGATACTGTGTCACACTCGTTCACTTCTGCTGACGTTTCTGTGTCTCTTAATGTGGAGCAGCGTGTGTGTGTGTGTGTGTGTGTGTGTGTGTGTGTGTGTGTGCTGCTGAGGAGCTATCAGCCCTGCCCATAGACACACATACAGAGCGGCCTGGTGCTGAAAGGCTCTGCTCTCTGCTCTGCAGCTCTGAAGCTTTTAACTCCCTCACTGCCAGAAAAGGGCTCACTTCCTGTTTCTGATCAAAAAGGGAATTGAACCCTCTGTGCTCCTCTCTGTGTTTGTGGTTTCAGAAGTCGTCTTCATCCCCACAGACGTCCCTCGCTGCTGTAACAACACAGGACGAGGCTCCTGTGTGAGACTGAGGAGAAGACATTTGAAGTAAGAAGCTCCAACTCATTTCTATCACAGTCATTCCTCCATTTTTTTGCTTTTTCCACAAACTGCAATAATCTCTCTCAACAGATTGTCAAAGTGACGTCAACATCTTCAGCCACAGCCATGATGGCGGAGGAGGACATCATGGAGGACCGAGCCAAGCTGAAGCAGGGCCTGATCAAAGTGCTGGAGTGCGTGGCCACCATCTCCTCGGCGGCGGCCGTGGTCAACCCCATCTTCGGCGTGGCGGGGTCGCTGATCCGCGTGGTGCTGCACCACGTGGACGACGAGGACATCCGCACCCTGAAGCGTGAGTTTGGCTCGGTGAATCGAGGCTTGGACCAGCTCTCCCACCAGAGCTGCAGCGCTCTGCTTCAGATCAAGAAGGAGACGCTGGACGGCCAGTACTGCCGCGTGGAGGAGAACCTGCGCAACCAGTTCAGAAAGTTCATGGAGATGGTGGAGGCACGGCCGGAGCACCGCGAGCGCAAGAAGGACGACTTTGAGGAAAGCTACAGCAACGACCTGGGCGACCAGAACCTGCACACGCTGTACGACGGCGTGGTGGGAAAGCCCAAGCTCTTCAGCAGGCCCATCCTGGAGGTCTACCTGAAGCACTCCCAGGGAGACCGCCGCATCATGGAGCGCCTGTGCACGCGCCTCACCTACCTGTTCTGCATCGGGCTCATCGCGTTCATGGGCTACGCCGCCGTCATCGGGGACGACGAGGAAGGCCTGAGCGAGGAGTGGGCGGAGAAGATGGTGCACGTGCAGGAGAAGATGCAGGAGGCTCTGCAGAGGTGCAACTGAAGAAGGCAAAGCTCTCTCCTCCTGCAGCTCGTCCTCCACGTCCAGGTCCACATTCCCACTGTCGGTTCCTTCCTCGTCGTACAGCCTCTTCTCTCCCCGTACGCACTGTGGACAGGAAACCCCCGAGGATCCGCCTACTCCTCCTCCTCCTCAGCTCCTGCATGATGTGTGATGAAGCACTCAGAGTCTAAACGCCAAAGTGACCTGTGTGCTCAATCTGTTTTCCATTAGCTTCCATAGAAATGCTCCCAAATCCACAAATACAAGAAATTGTATCGAAAACAAATCCAATCACGATGTCAACCACATCGTGACATCCCAGTCCGAGTGGACACTTTGAGACTGATGGAGCTTCCCTCATCTCCAGGGCGACGGGGCAATATATCTGCTATCCTGCATTTATTATGCAATTATGAAAGTTTAAAGGAATTATACACTACTCATACAGGAAACTCTCCTGTAGTAGACCTGAGCACTTAAAGTGAAAGTTAAACTGGCAAGGAGAGAGATTCTGTCATACAAACGAGTTGCCACTAGAGGGCGTCATCGCTCTTGAAAACAATAGAGGCCTCTTTAAACGCTGTTCAATCTGGAACCCGGAGCAAACAGACAAAGGTTCTCCGTAGTATGAATGTAACTGCAGCCACTTTATCACTCCTCACACGTAATCTTAACCTAAACCTCAGCCGTGACGCTCGCCATATGTTCCGTGTGCGTGCAGCTCGTCGCGTGTGTACCTGTTTTTGTTATCCGACACTAAATTGACACTACTAACACTCGTGACACTGCTGCGCTGATCCCTTCACGTTCCCTCGCGTCGTTCCCAAACGCTCAGGAGGGATCGAGCATCTGAACACACACACACACCCACACACACACACAGGGCAGGATCTCTTTCCACTATACGATATCATAAATGAGGTCAAAGTGGTTTTTTGTTTGTTTTTACTGAGACATGACAGAGGTGTTTAGTTAGACCTGGGCTGGTTCACAGTAAACTGGTGATGGGGGTGTTTCTGTCTCCGTGGTGATGTTGGGTCTCTTTGGTGTCCTTCTGTTTTTCCAGTTCAGCCTCAGTATCGATCGTTTGCACTTCCTCTTTTGACCAACAGTGCCTGAATGTGCCATGAGTTTGTTTCCTGTTTTTTTTTTTAAAGAATTTTTATCGTTTATCGTTGAACTTAAATCTCTAAGGCATTGTGTTTGGTCCGGTCCAATCCTCTCCGTGTTTCAGCCATACCTACAGAACCAGGCGGGGTTTGATCGCTGCAGCAGGACGGTCGAGGCCGCGGCGGATCATTTGTCACTCCGATAAAGCGGAACGACGTCTCATCCGTCTCTGTCCTCACAGTCCTGCCAGGCCATCGACCCCCCGTCCTCCCCATACGGTTGATTTGTCTCCGTCTTTACCACCTGGAGCTCCCTCCCTGCTCTCATGCTTACCACAGTGTACAGGTATCTGGTTCTGTCTCATTACACACTACAGTAGGTTCTGGATTAGATCAACCTAAGGCTTTTTGAAATGTTATATTTGTGAATAGTTTGCCTTTTTGTTATGAGTCTCTGATGCCTGGTTGTATATGCAGGACTTAAAATAAACACCAGTGAATAACAACAATGTGAGACCTTCATCCTTTGCATGATGTAATGCCACTAGACGAGCAGTGTTATGATGGCGTAGCACAGTTTGAGAACCACACGCTAATTGTACATTTAAAAGGTGAAATTTATACATGAAGAGTCCAAGTTTCTAATAGAATGATCGGCAAAACATCTAGTAAGCTGTCAAATTCATGTTATTTCACTCTTTTATCACTTAATTTGCAACATGGCGTCTACTAAAATGATACAGGATTAAAATAATAGCACTAATAAAAGAGTACTGTAGGAAATCAACTGATGGCAACAACGGCCCTGCAGAAGATGTGTTCCCAAAGATGAGGTACAGATTAAACACATCGTAACGTCTCTACCTGTGTCCCATTAAATTTAACCTTAAGTAGCTTTAAAACTTTGCAAAAATGTTCTACAACCTGTCTGTTAGAGGCTCGCAGAGGTAAATTGATGTGAGTTTGTCTGAATGACATCACTGGCGTCCCTGGGCCTTCGAATTTAATAGAAATGAAGGTGCTATTTTCCAACACGACCACAAGGGGGCGGGATTCACTTAATTGAGCAATATTCCTTTTTCCTCACTTAACTCCAAAGGGAGACACACACGCACGCACACTCACACTCACACACAACCTCAAGCGTCACATCAGCATTTTCAAACTATTACGTCTTAATTTAGTGGATTGAAGCCCCGGATGTAACCACTGTTTAGACAAGCATCGGCTGAGTGATGAGAAGTGAATCGAGGTTCTTATTCTTCTTCTTTGCCTTGGCCCTCACGCGTCTACTTCACCCCGCTGAACAGGTTGGACCGTGAGAGCCCTGCGGTGGGGGAACAGAACTGGAAAAGGCGCATTGCCGAGCGGCTGAGTGAGGCGTAGAGGAGGTCTGAGCCTCAGCCTGAGCCTCAGTCTCAGCCTCAGCCTGAGCCTCAGCCTGAGCCCCAGCCTGAGTCTGAGGCCCGTGAGGCGGCTCAGTCACCTGCGCCTCCGAGCCTCGTCATGTTCCTCCTCTCTGCCTGCTTCTCGCCCCGAAACGCCCAACTCCATTTCAAACAGGCTCAACGGGTGAATATCGATTATATTGATCAGAAAACGGCATTAAGAGTGTCGAAGACGAGATGTCACCGGTGATCGATGTGATTGGACGATTTGCGCCCTGATTGTTGTGTGTTGGTGAGGCTCAGCTCCGCTCAGGCGCTCCCAGGGCGCACGGAGGCGGTGTGTGTGTGTGTGTGTGTGTAGGGGGGGGGGGGGCGTTATAATAAAACAATATATAATAAATAAAAATCCCCCAGATGTTCAGGGTTATTCATCCAGCTCGTTGAACAAGAATGGATCAGTCTAAATGTACCAGGACACATCTGGATATAAACATCATTCCTCCCCTCTGATGTTCAAATGTCTAAATATAATATATAATACTGTATATAATTTAGTCTCCATCTGAATCAGAGCGTTTAAAGGTTGTAAGTGCGGACAGCTGCGCTTCATGCTGCGCCTCACCTCCGGTGCGCAAATCTGTGTAAGCCGTCTTTGTCGTGAGAGGATTTCTGCGTCACGGTTTCTTATTGAACACACAGGGGATAAAAAGATAGACACACTAAACAGTCAATTTACCTTCAGTTTGGATCCTTTAACAGCCAGAGAGTGTAGAAGCTGCGGAGGAAGAGGAGGAGGAGGATGAGATGTTTGCGCAAAGTGCAACAGAGCCCCGCAGAAGGTCATGAGGTCCAAAATGATGATAGAAGAAAAAAAGGCAAAGAAATGTTTACATTCAGGTCCATTTGATCCAAACACGACAGAGTATCCAGAGAGAGAAATGAAGACGAGGAGGAAGATGAGACTGACGAGATGCGCTCTCTCTCTCTCTCTCTCTCTCTCTCTCTCTTTCTCCTTTTCTCTGTTTCTCTTCCTGTCTGTCTGCCTGTCTCTCCCCCCTCTATTTCTGTCTGCCTGTCTGTCTGTCTCTGTCTGTCTCTCTCTGTCTGTCTGTCTGTCTCTCCCTCTCTCTTTCTCTCTCTCTCTGCCTGTCTGTCTGTCTCTCTCTCTCTCCCCCCTCTCTCACTCTCTCTGCCTGTCTGTCTCTCTGCCTGTCTGCCTGTCTTCTCTCCCCCCCTCCTTCTCTCTCTCTCTGCCTGTCTGTCTCTCTGTCAGTCTGTCTGTCTCTCTCTCTCCCCCCCCCCCTCTCCCTCTCCCTCTCTTCTTTGCAGATACAGAGTGCGCATCTCCTCCTCCTCCTCCTCCTCTTCCTCCGTGGATCTTGTGTTGTTGTGGTTCTTGGACCCCCTCTTTGGAGCAGAGCGCCGTGGGAATTCTGTCAAAGTTGCGGGGAGAGAGAGCGAACTAGTTTGCGGCAGTTGGCTGTGATCAGGCGTGACGGGCGGACAGACTCGTTCCATTCCTGCAGGTACAGAGCCAACATTGTTTGTAGTGAGAGAGGTGAGCGTCTTGTCATCCATCAGCGGGGCTGAATGCGCGCTAAGGTGTGTCCGTCTGTCATGGGACCTGCTTGCCTGTGCGTAAAGAGCCCGGCCGCTGCGGCTCAACATGGCGCGTTCTGCCCGCAGCGGCACCTTCATCATCCTCACTTCACCTCCGACACATCTCACCTATTCATACATTCACACATTTAACTTTTTAAGAATTATTAAAAACGTTTTCCGTCAGATTTCCACATCTCTCGCCAGCTTAAAGCATTTTCAGACTCGGATGAACAGAATTATAATGAATGTTGATGTTAATTTGTAGAGCAGATGGATGATGCAGCATCTGGGATCTGTCAGAGAGGAGAGAGGAGAGAGGAGAGGCGGAGGGGCAACATGTTAGGCTTCAAGGATGAGAGGGGGGAGGGGGGCAGACACACACACACACACACACACACAGAGCCGGGCCTTGTGCGTCTGCTCTGTTCTGAGTCATGATGCCAAACCAAGGGCACATGTGTCATCCTCACATTATTTATACACACACATCCTCACCTGCTTCTCTAAAGGTAACAGCTGTTTCCTCCAGCACACAGATTACAGCCGCACATCACAAACACACACAACAATCTTCCTTCATTCTTCACATCACCTCATCCATGCAACACACACATCACCTCATCCATGCAACACACACATCACCTCATCCATGCAACACACACATCACCTCATCCATGCAACACACACATCATCCACAACTCAGCTCCGAGTCATTTCGTAACATTACGAGGCTTTTTCCTGTGTGATATTTTGTAACCAATGTTCATAAATCTTCTTAGAATATTATATTTATTATATTATATATACTATGTTATATTATATTATATTATGTTATATTATATTATGTTATATTATATTATGTTTTATTATATTATATTATGTAATATTATATTGTGTTATATTATGTTATGTCATATTATATTATGTTTTATTATATTATATTATGTAATATTATATTGTGTTATATTATATTTTTCAATTATATTATATTATAATATATTATGTTATATTATGTTATATTATGTTATATTATATGTTATGTTATATTATATTTTATTTTATTTTATTTTATTTTATTTTTTTATTTATTTTTTTTTTTTATTTTATTATATGTCTACATAATGTCTGATATCTGCCCGCTCATAGTCATGTCGAATGTTTTCTCCATTGCGTGAATCTTCTCCCTGGTATATCTGTGTAGTCAGTTCCTGTCTGCAGAGGCTTCCTGCTGCTTCCAGACTCACAAACTTCCCCTTAAATGTTTAAATAGGAAGTGTGAAATTGCAAAGTCAACTCGACTTTCTGTTGTTTGGTCAGAAAGCTGTTTTGCTTCTCATCTCTAATCTTGTTCCTGTTTGGTCTTGACTTAGTGGTAATGTAAGAAGTAAAAGGAAGTGTATTTGTATTTGACACCGGGCTCGTCTCTCTCAGATCATGACCAGTCCACTGAAAAAGGTGGTTGCCCAGAAGAAGGAGGCCATCGAAGCCGCCATGGAGATGTTCGAGCGGGGAGCCGAGGTGTTGGCGAGCGCCGTCGGGGAGCTCTTCCCCCTCTGCGAAGCCGCCGCCCCCGTCCTACGCCTGGCCTTGGACAACGTGCACAGCAAAGAGGTCTTCTACGTCAAGGAGCAGTTCCTGACCGTGAGGAACAAGCTGGACGTGCTCTCCGCCCAGCTGGAGGACATCGACTGCGAGATCAAGAAGGGCAGGCAGGATTCGCAGTACTTTTCGGTGGAGGAAAACATAAGGAACCAGTTTCGGAAGTACATGGACATCTTGGATGCAAAGCAGCAGTTCAGAGAAGTGAAGGTGAGGCTTTTTCAGGAGCACTTCGTCAAAACTGGGGGAGAAAAGAACCTGTACGTGCTGTACGACGCCATGATGGGCACCAACAGCTTTGGAGAGTCTGTTCTGGAGTTGGTGGATAGGTAAACACACTTTGGGTCTCCTGTTCCTTCATTGGTTGGTCTTATCAATCTATGAATTTGAGCTTTCTTGCTTATATATCTGAATCTCTGATCTGTATCCACCTTGTAGGTATGTGGCAAGGAACCGGCGCCTTCTGGAGGACTTCTGTGTTCGGATGAAGGAGCTCTTCTGCCTGGGCTTGATCGCTCTGCTGGGCTTCTGCGCCTTAACCCAGCGCGAGGACGAGGAACAGGACAAAATCCGAGACTGGAGCTGCAAAATCGAAGAAGTTGAGACCAAGATGAAGGCGACCATCGAGTCCTGCGTAGCCGCCTTCCCAGAACAAGCAAAGTCAGACGCTCAGCGCCTCCTGCAAGACAAGGAGGATCAGAAACTGCAAGAAACCACGCAGGAGCTTCTAGAATTCCTTGTGAAGAAGTACGACTGGGTCAGCTGGTCGGTGCGGCTGATTAACCATTCGGGGAGCACCTACCGAAACTGGCGAGCGGGGGAACATTTTCACCACGTGGCGGGACAGAACTGGTTTGAGGTGCTGCAGGTGAACAACATCAACCTGGTGGTGTCCTACAGCATCAAACCGCAGCCGGTGCCCCGAGACTGCATCCGGCAGGCGATGGAGGGGCAGGGGAAGAAGGGGAACGCCCCGGCAGTGGTGGAGGTTCTGGAGAAGCAGCTGTGCGGCTTCGTGGTTCACGCCGTGAGTCGGCACAAGGAGAGCGCCGCCGCCTGGAGCTTTCCAGAAGACTGCCACTACTGGGACAGGCACAAGAACGTGGCCGTGTGTGTGCACTCAGAGTGAGGCCCACACACACTGACAGAGAACACAGGAGAAGAAGAGAAACAAAGGCGGTAGGTGGCCACAGTGGAAACATTCTCTAAATAATAAATATGTCAAATTCAAAAAGAATATGTGTAAAAATCAGAGAGTAAATTTCTGTAAGATACTGATCTTAAAATAACGGAATTTCTGGAATTTGATTATAAGAAATCCCCCAAATCTTCTCAATTGCTTTCAAAACACCTCAGATAAAGTCCAACCTGCCTTGGTGCCGTTGAGCACAGGAATTTCAACTAACAACCACAATATTAATGATTTACTAACCTCAGATAATAGTGTGGGTGAGAAAAATATAATATTGTATCCTCTGATATGGTCGAGTAAAAATATAAACTCACTCAAAATGAAAGTATAAAGTCAAAAACCCTGCTTGGGTAAATGTTCTTATTCATTTTCCATCATTTTCAAACTCGTAGGATTTATGCCTGAAAGTATTAATGCAACTTCTAAGTATTTCAGATTTGATGTTATTTGTTTTTGCTCACTTTTGTAAACATTTCTATATGATGTCATTTTGTTTCAATGATTTGGTCGACGTTGTAAAGTGAACTGTTCTCTTATTATCATCCAGTCTGTCTGTATTTATAACTCCATTTCTAACTGTAAAACCTTTCACACTAACACCATACATATATATATATGTATAAATATGTAAGTATATAAAGTATATCCAGGATCTAAGCGGAGGACTGGGTGCTTTTACCTCAGCAGCATATAAATTCATAATCAGGCTCTCAGGAGAAAAGGCTGCAGCACCTTTAAGCCTTTACTGCTGAGGCTGCATGTGCTGAGCCCTGCTCCCATTCTGTCCGTGCTGCCGGCGGGCGGAGGGGCGGGCGGGGCAGCGGACGGGGGGGCACTGAGGTCACTATTCAACTCTGTCAAAGTAAGAGACTGGGCCCAGTTTGGCACTGGCAGGCGCTACAATGTGCCTTCTGTTCTAAACACATTCAACCCCCCCAAAACCCGCAAACCTCCCCCAGCCCCCTGTTCCCACCCCACCTTCCCAAAAGCTGAACCCAAAACCAAGCAAACTGTGATGCCTGAGGCCGGCCGCTGCCCGTGCTGTGCCTGTAATGATGTAATGGTTTGTGTCAGCTGATTC
>NW_027466864.1:4620000-4695000 GCF_046128005.1 Genypterus blacodes | reverse complement strand
CCCGCAGAACAGACCACTGACATGTCGCAACGCACAAACACACACAAACACACACACACACACACACACAAACACACACCACCAGGAGCATATTTAGCATTCCACTCTTTAAGCCTTTATCCATTCTAAAAAAAGCCCCCCTAATTTATTTCTGTGACTGTCAAGAGCATCTAAGCAGGATTCTTTCACAGAATTCCTCGCCGTGTTGTCTAAGCTCCCTGGGTTTGGATGCAGAGAGCAGAAGCAGCAGCAGCAGCAGCAGCCTGTTCTGTTCTGTTCTGTTCTGTAAGCCACTGGATTCATTAGTGGTTGTGTGGGCTTCGCCTAGGTAACAACTATTGATCCAACAGGCTCTTCCCCCGCATAAAAGGCTCTGTGCTGTGGTAGCCTGTCAATCCTGAGCGTCATTATGGGAAGACTCAAGCGGTGTGTGTGTGTGTGTGTGTGTGTGTGTGTGTGTGTGTGGGTTTACTGACGAGCTCCACTGCACCGCCGCCATCTCACACTGAGCAGCAGCCACACACACGGCTTTGTTCTGTGGTGGAAGAAAGGTTCAAAGTTAGACTCTCCCTTTTAAAGGTGAAATGTTTGTAGTGGAAGTGGCACCAGAGGGCTTCTGCAGATAGAGGGCGCTGTCAACATGCAGATAAACGAGCACAAAGCACGGATTTGTGTCACTTTGTCCCTCGTTTAGGTTCAACATGGTGAAGACTTTAGCGCAGCTTCGCTTTCAAATGTTTAATTCCTTGTTTTTGCTTGTTGATTTAAAAGTTTCACACCCACCGGCGCTTCTATTGGAATGTGGGAGGTAGTAGTGTGTATTTATTGATCTCTCAGATTTCAGATTTGATCATTATCAGAACATGGGACATGACAGGAAACATTTAGGGTTTATTTAGCATTGATTTGATTTATTATTTACTTTGTAATGACTATGGATCATGTAAAAGTGTCTCTGTGTGTGTGTGTGTGTGTGTGTGTGTGTGTGTGTCTCTCTCGGGGGTGGCTTATGTGTCCAGGTGGCGTAACCTGATTGGCTGAATGGTGTGAAGGAGCGGGTGTGTAAGTGGTGGATTGATGCAGATCTGCTCAGTTGTTGTTTTATATGTTCAACGCACCACAGGCCAGAGCAAATTCCTTTTAAGTGTAAACTTAATTGGCAAATAAAACAATTCTGATTCTGATACTGATTCTGATTCTGACCAGGAGAGTATTTAAACACTCTGCTTCCTCTGTATCAGTTTGACCTGCTGCTGTTTGTGTGAGACGTGTGTGTGTGTGTGTGAGGGAAAACTTGGGGGAACGCCTTTGCTGTGTAGTTGTAGGTGGCAGCAGTAGCTTTGGCAGTTGTAAAATTCTTGCGTAATCATGAAAGAAGTGTGGAACCTGGAGGAAGGGAAACCATTTTCTTTTCTTTGTGTTTGGACGTTATGTATTAATCTGAAAGGCCGTCTGTGCTTTGTGGGGAATCCTGATGAACCTTAAATGAACAGTAAACGTTGCCACGGTAACTCTGAAAATGATCAAATATTATAAAAAAATAAAAAATAAACCTTGTGCACAAAAACTCCCAAACCTTTTTCCATTACGCCCGAAGGTTCTCCTTTCCCTCATGTCTTCTCTCTGACAGAAGACAGCAGCCAATATCAATATTTCATAAACAAATGAAAGACTGGATGTAGGCGAGCTTCAGAGTGGCCCTGGAGGAGAGAGACGATCGATGGTAGGAGAGCTCCGAGCGCTGCCGTCTGCCAATCCAGGCCCGGTATAATGCCATTACCCATCAGTCCGAGTGGGCCATCGACCGGCCTGCTGCTCTTTGAGTGGACTAATCCAATAAAAAGCTTTAAAACATTTGTTCGCTCACACACCGGCTGCAGGTTTCGGACCAGAACTCGGGGAAAGACCGAGACAGAATTTTGGTCGGTGCGCGTCGTGTTGTGCATCGCAGCATCTGAGTGCAGCACCGCTGTGCGGCTGAGGGCGGATCGCGGTTTGATTGACTTTATTGTTGGCATTTAGTGATGTCATTCAGTCAAGGAGTTAAAAGCCTCAGCGTGTGTGTGTGTGTGTGTGTGTGTGTGTGTGTGTGTGTGTGTGTGTGAAACAGTCTGCTTCTGAGCCTTTTAATAGACTTTAAACTCTCTCTCTAATAACTTCACTGTAACTTAAACGTCCGGCATGAAATCACTGACAGACAAAGTCAGATCTGTGCAGGTGAAGTGTTCGAGGCAGAGAGAGTGTGTGGAGACTGAACCAGCTTTCACCAGAGTGAACATGTCCTGACATGACACACAGCCGCAGGGGACAAATGTGATTGACAGCAGCATTGAAGATGAAATAGAGGGGGGTTAGATGTAAACATGCACAGGTGTGATGCAACAAATCTGATGAGGAATAATGAGAATAATGGGAACAGCTGTAATGTTTTGAATATTTCAAGCTCAATCACACACACCTGAAGAATAGTGTATATTGTTTAAAGCCCTTGTGTGTGTGTGTCTGAATGTGTGTGTGGGGACGTCTGGAGAATCCCTTCCTTGCTCTTGCTGGTGGACACGTGTGTCTCAGCCATCTGCAAAGTTCCCCTCATGTTTTCCAGCACCTCCTCTCCCCTCTGGTGCCATCACCATGTTGCTTCACTTACCTCCCACCTCCCACCCCCCCTGGTCTGAGCCCCCCCCTCTTCCTCCCTGGTCTGCACCGGGTCACTGGGCCGCATCAGCGCTGAAGAATCTCTGCACATTCATCTGCGTCCTCCCTCTTTGGCTTTGACCTCACTGGGCCTCTATCACTCTGCGTCTGTCTGTCTCTCCTCAGTCTGTAGCTGTTTACCTGCAGGTCTGTCTTCTCCCTGTCTGTGGGACAAGAGCACAAACTTCTTCATGCTCTTGTACCAGCTTTTACACATAGGATGAATATCGGCCATTAGAAAGTTACAGAAAAACGTTAACAGTATGGAAGAAGTTAGAATCTGCCATCGTAAATATCCTGCATCTTTAAATTCTGTTGAGTTCTGCCAATCAATGTATTCAAGTACTCTTCCTTCCAGAGTATTTAAACGATTATCTCCTAAACTGGAGTTACAAGGATTTGATCAAGCTATCTTGTAAGTGAACCCCCTTATCTTGATCTGAGTGAGAGAGTAAAAGCGTGAGAAAAAGGACACGAGGAAGGAGAAGCAGGAAATGACACGTAACAGAGCGACGCCCCTCTGTGTATGCAAGCCAGTCCTCTGTAATCTACACCAGAGCCTCATGAGACGATCAACAAATACAGAGGATCAGATGCAGGCCGGGTTTAGTGATTTTGGGGCCTTGAGGAAATACTAGGATGCCCCCCCAGAGTCCAAACCCTCAGTGTGGTTCATTCCAACTGAGACGGAGCAAGAGTCCTCATTTCCTTCACTTTAGGAGGCTGCTCTGATTCAGACTCTTTCTAAAACCAAACATTACAGATCCTACAGCCCTTGCTCATTTCCTTGTATGTGTCAGGCTCAGAAGTTATCTATCAGTGCCCAGCCTTTGTTTATTAGCAGATGTTCAGTGCAAAGGAGCAAACATGGAGCTGTGGAGTCATTTTCAAAAGAATGTCCCGATTCTTGTCGTGCAGAGATGCAGATGCTTAGTTTTAAAAATGTTGAGCTCCATCTTTTATTCTGTTTATGTTCCGCACTGGATTCTGCTGTGGATGTTGGGATAGGAAGGGTTGAGTCAGAGTTTTATGTGGAGGTGTAACAACAGAGAGTGTGGGGTCACTGTGGGAGGACAAAGTCTCTCCTGAGCACACAGAGAGAGAAGTTCAGGACCATAAATAACCCCAGAATGTTATTTGTCTGTCCACAAAACCATTAGCAAATTAAAGCTGTAATTGCTATATTGATCAGTTCTGTAGAACATGCTCTCTCTCTCTCTCTGCCCCACATCAGCTGCTCTCTCTCTCTCTCTCTCTCTCTCTCTCTCTCTCCTGCAGCTCCAACAGTGTTTACATGCATGTATCTATCAATCCTATGTCTCATCTCTAGCCGTTTGGTTTCCTATTTATCAAATCTGAGGTTAAAAATGCGTCAACACTATGATGAAGGTGTAAATCCTCCAGGAACGCTCTGTGATCAGAATACATTGTGCCATCGAGTTTAATGAGCGTCCAGGCAGCCGATGGCGTGCAGCCAGACAAGGATGCATGCTGGTGCAAGGTGCAAAGTCCCAACATCAAAGGTCATTATCCCAGATAAGTATCCAGATACTGAGATTAGGTTTTAATTCAAGGTTTAAAAGGGGATTTAAATCTCTTCAAGGCTTGGCCCTCAAGTAACGAGACAATTAACCGAGTTAAAGACACACTTTGTAGGATTGTAGAGTGGAAAAGGAGAAAAAATCTGTTCCTCCTCCTCCTCCTCTTCCTCTTCCTCCTCCTCCTCCTCCTCCTCCTCCTCCTCGTCTCTCTGCTGCATCCCCCGGCCTGCCTCCTCAACTCCTCCACCGCCAGACATGATTGGAAAGAATGAGGAAGCGATTCCCCCATGTGGTAAATGGAGGTACTTTGTCCTCGCTGAGATTGAAGGCAAAGATGCGATTAAGCCGATCAATAGGATCCCTCCGTTCTCAGAGTGCACCTGAAGCGTTGTGCAATGGCAGTATGAGGAGAGGAAATGCTTTACACGGCTTTTGAGCAAAGTTTTAGAAGTGCATGTGAGTCATGCGGCTCAGGTCCACACCTTTGGACTACACCTGCATCATACAGGAAGTGTACCAATATAACCGGAGTATCTGAAGCTGGTTTAATCACAATATGATCTATGTGCAGTGTGACAGGAAATGTGAACATGCAGGCCTTTTTGGAGTCTCTCTGTAAACCAGGACTCAAACTATATGATTAAATAAAATGGCTGCCAGAGTAATTGGATTTCCAATTGACATGAAGCTGGTAGGTGGTTTGACTCGGCTTTGTAAGGGCAAGATGGACTCGGGGGGTGAATATGCCTGCGATCGATAAGCTGCCTGAACCTTTATCTGTTTGTACAGATCAGGCCTGAGTTAGTATTGATCTGCACGGGTGACAGATGGGCAGGTTCCCTCCTCTGCAGAGGCAGACCGCCGTCCCTCGTTGCCGTGCATACAGATGGCTGGTATCGCGGCTCAAGCGGGTCAAAGTTCAGCCGTGTTATGCATCAGGAGCCGGCGGTACACAGCGACTCAATAAAAACAGGTTTAGGAGGAGATAAGTGTCAAAGTGTTGGTGCATGATGTTAATGCTGATAATGTTTAAAGGGCCAGTTAGTGAACGCCAGCTGTGAACTAATGTGGGAAGCCTTTACAAATCATTACAAATACTCTGATGAAGGTACTCATACTATCAAATTGAAGCAAGACACTTAAGGTATTTCTAAAAGCACGGCTCAGGATTACTGTATACTGACAAAACACCTTCACATACTCAGAAATGATTTTGTCTTTAATAAGGATTAACTCAAACAAGAGCCTTTTTAATTATACTCAAGCCTGGTCAAAGTTAAAAACCTATATTTATCATGCATTAAACTTTGTCTATATCCTGTTAAATGGACTTTACACCGAAAGTCGTACTGTAAGATGTAAGATATGCAGTTAATCAGCAGCTGATAGCAGCTCCGTCACTTTTGTTTTCCATGAAAGCCCCTCAGGTGAGCTGAGGAAGAGCTTTCTGTCTGCTCTCTTCCCTTGAACTCTTTAAGCTAGGCGAGGCTTCATCTGTCACCACATGCCGTGCGGTTTCTGTGACCTGGAAACATCTGGAGAGGACATGAAAGGTCAAACTAGAGACAAATTCCTGTCAAAACACAGCATTTCCTCACTTGTGGGTTGTGTCATCAAAAAGGCACAAATCTGATTCATTTAGATGTAAGATGAGCAGAAATGACTCCCTAAAATGGAAACAGTGTCTTTGGAACACACACACACTGTTAGCCTCACTGCTTGTTGGCTCTGCTATGATTACTCCACACACACACACACACACAAGACGTGGTGACACCTCAGAAGGTCCTCATCAGTTTATCTCAGTCTCATGTATAGGGAGTGTGTGTGAACAAATTCCATCTTTACTCTTCACCAAATCTAATGGTCTAGTTCACACTGCACCTTACACTCTGGGCATGAAGCAGATTTCTTTGTGTCTGTTGGGCCTCAGGCAAAAATCTGACAACCAAAAAACACTTTCATTCTGACAGCTCGGCTGCGTTCAAAGGCCTCGTCAGTACCGCCCACATTTATTTTCCGCGGGAGGCGGACTGATCCAGGATGACGGTTGCTAAATTCCATCTTTCTCACTAACAACTCTTTATTTATGCAGCAATCCCTCAGCACACAGAGGTGTGTGTGGGACACCAGAGAAGGTGTGAGCAAACACATGCAGTATGTCATGTTTTCTGTTTAACCTTTTCCTTTTTATGTGACTATTAAAAGCCTCTTTAGAGAGCTCACTGCTCGGCATAACAGGTTTTAGAGCTCTGATGGTCTTTGTGAAAAATGGACAACAAAATGTCCTCGTCTAAGCAGAGTGTGTGTTCATCACTATCAGCATCTCCTTATCTTCTATCTGTGCAGATCTGTTTCTAGAGCATCTGTCTGGTGTCTGTCTCTCCTGCCATGAGATGAGCCTCAGTGGGCTTTTCCTGTGAGCTAAGGAGACATCTTGTGGTGAGGAGGAAACACTGACCACAGCCAAGGTCAAAAAGATAAAATGTGGTCAATAGCTTCCCCGAACAGGGAAGTCCTTCATCATCTCTGCTTCCAGTCAAACAAGAAAGACCACATTTGGATTTGATTTACTGCCAGGGGATGAAACAGGTTACAAACTATACAAAACATGAACGGAATGGAGGAAAAAAGGAATATTAGATCTGTTGTTCTGCCATGGTGACTGAAGGATTGTTTGCCTGATGCACAGTCGAGTTTGAGCCTCTCTCCTCAGCTGGCTGCCATTATCTCCACCTGCTGTGCCTGAAACCGCAAACAACAAAGGCCAAACCTTTCCACAAAGTCAACACTTTTCCACCGAGCCTGGAGTCAGAATCTCTCCAGGCTTCAAACCCTCCTGGTGCTTTGTCCTTGTTCATCTTTGTGAATATGAAGGAGCGTCACTTTGTTGGAAAAAGCCACAGACTAGAAGGCAAGCGAGGACTTCCTGCTGCCTGACATCGAGCCCAGGCCTCTGCAGCGCGCCGTGTTTGCCACCATCGGCGAGTACCACCCATCACGCCACATACTGTTGAGTTCCTGCGAAGCGACGCCGACGCTCTCTGACGGCAACAAGACTGCCAAGTGTGAGATCTGACAGTAGGACGACACCGAGAAACCAAAGGAAGCGAGGAGGTGGTGAGCCGACGTCCCCCCGCCCTCTTCTTCTGCTATACGCCTCACTATTAGACGGTGACATCAGGCTGAGCGCGTCACAGTTTGGTTCATAAAGCACAATGGGCCACGTTGGAGCTCAGAGTGTCACGGTGCGTTCAGGGAGACACAGGCGTCCTTTCACTCAAGTCCTTCAGTGACCGATTGATTCTGAAGCTGCAGCAAAAACTCCAGTCTGGTGACCGATATGAGAAACGAACAGACAGAGGAAAAAGAAGAGAACTGAAACCCTAAAGAGATCCAGGCTGTGTAACGTTCATGTTCATTATGATAAAGAGATGAGCTCGTAGGTACAGGATGACATCATACCAGCGTACAGGCAGTTTCATAGCGCATCATGGCCTGCAGGAAGAGAGAAAAAAAAAATAGAGGGGAGACACGTAAGAAATCGTTTAAGTGTTAAACCAACAATCTGCTTTAAAGGGCGATTCCAGGTACTTTTCAAACGGGGGTTTATTTTTCCAGTTTTCCTCAGTGAACCGTTGAAAATCTGAATGTTTGCATCCCTGTCACGTACATGCAAGCTCCTGTTTGTGTGTGTGTGTTTGTGTTTGTGTGGAGGATGGCCCCAAAGCTACATTCCCTTCCCCAAAATGGCTGATGCCCGGCCCTGCATGGCTGTGAGCCTGCCCACTCACGAACAAGTTGCAGTGACCATGACAACGTCACCGGAGCAACAACAAGAAGGTTTTTGTGTTGGTGGCTGCAGAGCTGACTGGCCTCCTTTTTATACTCTCTCTCTCTCTCTCTCTCTCTTGCTCGCTCTCACACACACACACACACACACACACACACACACACACACACACACTGTGAAAAACCAGTCTACTTACTCCTTTTTTTTAAATGTTCCCAGGGTGCGTGATGTCCCTGCATGGGGAGTGTTTACAGGATGTTATCTGTGTCAGTGCCGGCCCCTCATCATCTCTCCAAGTGGGTTTCTGTGGAATGAAGGCGATGGAGGAGTTCCAAAGGGGGAGTGACGAGAGAGGGAGAGAGAGACAGACAGAGAGAGAGAGAGGGGGAGAGAGAGAGAGAGAGAGAGAGAGAGAGAGAGAGAGAGAGAGAGAGTCTATATATACATCCCAGTGAGGCTGGTGCTCAAAGGCACAGCTGGACTGTTAACTGGACTCAGGCCCACTGGATTTTTAGCTTGTAAGGTGAGTTTTTATATTTGTCTTAATTTTCCATTCCCCATCTCCACCATGCACTCCACCTCTTCACCATTTCTGACCTGAAATGAGTAAAAAAAAAAGCCTAAATCTGAATATTAACTTTTCTTTGTTGGGCTTTTCTCACCATGACTGCACAGTGGCCTTGGTGAGGAGCTGTGGGCAGAAGTCTCTTATCTCCTGAAATGTAAAAATGTGTTTTACACTGACAACGACTCCATTTCACAGTGGCATGTGGGGAGGGGGGGTAGAGAGATGAAGTCGCTGAAGTACGTGGTACGAGCTCTGTAGAATTTTACACTCAGTGTTGGACTCAGTGGGTGTTTGGTCAAGTGCTGTGTGGACTCGCCTTTTTTCTTTCTCCTCTCATAAAATAATTTGCACCTTACACACGGGACACACTGGTTCAGTTTTTTTGGTCTTACAAGAAAGGAACCAAGATTCTCTCTCAGTAAGTATTTTCCTTTACTGTAATTTGTTTTTGTTTACATTAGAAACAGAATGGAATTTGAAACCGTTATGTGGTCAAAGTTTTCAGTCCTGCACCTTCTGTTTGGTTGGTTGATTCATGTAGAAGTGTGAGAATCTGCTTAAGCTCTAATGGTTAAAGACAGAGAATGTAATTAGCGCAGGCGAGCTCCTTAGGAAAGGCTGTAAATTGACACCATTGATCTCATCACTGCACCAATCACTGCTAAAGCCTTTGCTATGTGGACAAATCCTGTATTTTTCCTCTTATTTTCATGACTAAAACACATTAGTTGTGCGTGTGTTTGGTGATTTAGGTTTGAGTTTTATGAGAGACGTGCGATTGCGTCATTGAACAAGTGCATTGGAGGGGGTTTTCTTTCCTCAAACCTGGGTGTGCCTTTTTCTCCACTGGTTAAGCTCACCAGAGAAGGAGATATGAGTTAGATCATCTCCCTTGTGGGTTTAACATAGAAAATGGTAGTATAGTTAGTAACCAATGTGAAACCCCCTCTTTCTCATCTTGTGAACATCTGTGTTTACTTTGGCTCTTGGCTATTGTTAGGGTAGTAAATGTTGTCCCTGAGGGCCAGCCTGTGCTGCAATCTTTCACAATACGTCACAGCATTAATACATGAGTACACACACCATGTTTGATTTTTGTTCTGCTTTGCCATATGTGTTTACTGTGCGCTTGGGTTGTGTACTTTCATGCACTTTTCGATACATGTCACTGCCCCCGAGGCTCTAATGGAGTCCCTGTCAAACCGAGACTCCTAGGGTGCGGCATGAAACTGGATGCCTACATGTACTGACATGACTGGCCGTTTGCCTCATTGTAGGTTTGTGTGTGTCAGGAAAGTGTCCGTTGGGGTGACATGACTTCATGCCAGTTGATTGTATTTCCATTCACTTACAGAAAAGTCTTGTTTTTCTGAAATGTTCTTAAATTGGATTGAAGTTTACAAGGGTTTCATGTTTCTTCTTCTTCCAGGCACCAGCAAAAGTCTCAAGCAAAGCTGTGGGCAACATATTAGATTAGCTAGTCTACAACAGATCATTCAAAGATGAACAGTGTAGCGGATTGGGTCGTGCAGAACAGGGACAAGATCGAGAAAGGCGTGGAGATCATGGGCCAAGCCTCTGAGGTGCTGGCAGCCACGGTGGGCCAGCTTCACCCCATCTTGGAGGCCGTATTTGTGGCCTCGGCTGAATTACTCAACAACCCAGACAAGAGCGAGGCTCGCTTCCTGACTCAGCAATTGAACTTGGTCAATGAGAAACTTGAGGGAATCCAAGATGAGATTGATCAAATCGCCCTGGAGCTGCAGAAGTCATCAATGAACAAGCAGAACTTTGACCGAGAGGCCCAGATACTCAGCCAGTATGAAAAGTTCCTGCTTTTTGTCAACGCCAAAGCAGATTTTAAGGAGAAAAAGAAGGATAAATTCCTGAGCCATTATGAGAACACTGACAGCGACTTGAACTTGGACGCCATCTACAATGCTGTCACTGGAGAGAACACCTCAGGAGACCCCATGCTGGATACACTAGTTGCCATAAAGCAGAGAGACCGAAGGGCAGTGGAGGATTTCTGCATGCGGCTGAAGAAGCTATTCGTGGTGGGCATCATTGCTGTCATGGGCTACGCCGCCCTCAAGAAAGGGGTCGTTGGCGAGGAAATGGTGAAGAAGTGGCAAGACAGAATGGAGGATGTGGAGAAGCGGATGAAAGTCGCTGTGGACGACTGCAAGGAGAACTTTGCCGACCAAGCCGAGAACGACATGAAGCAACGCCTGCAGGAGAGCCCGGGAACGGCTGACATTGACTTCACCAAATCCCTCCTGGATTGGCTTGTTAAGAAATACTACTGGGTCAACTGGTCCATCAGGCTCTTCAACGACAAGGAGCGCATTTTCTTTTTCAACTGGCTGGCAGGGAAGAAGTACCACGGTAGCGGAGGTGGACCGCACTACTTTGAAGTTCTGACCAATAACAAGATCAAAGTGGTGATCTCGTTCAGTGTTGACCCCAAACCCATCGACAAAGGTGAGATCCAGAAGCAGGTAGATGGGCAGAGGCTGAAGGGAAACATGATAGATGTGGCTCAGTCTCTGAGCAGCAAATTCCCCAACTGCCTGGTGCACGCCATCAGCCATTACAAGGAGGTGGTGGAGAGCAACAACTTCCACGAGGATTGTTACTACTATGGAAAACACAAACGAGCCTACCTGTGTATCCACTCCGAGTAACGTGGCTCCGTGTGAGACCTGAGCCACATGTGCATTCATGAATGTGTCCCCAAATCAAAATACAGACATTATTCATCTATATTATCTGTGCTATTGCTTATATCTGTGCTTTATCTGGGGCTGGTATGTGAATCATTGACTACATTTACATGCACTGACAACTCTGATTATTTGTCCTTACTGCAATTATGGCAATAATGTGTAAGAATCTTTGGTTGAATCATTGAGATCATCCCGTATAAATGTATTCCTCTGCTGTCCCCCTGCACTCCAGCGTTACCGATGCCATACATGCACTTATGGCTTATGGAACATATATATAAAGTCAATGCAATGAGAAGATGAGATTCTGACCCTTGTGCTTCTGCTGCTGCTGCTGCTTGTGTTGCAGTCTGCAGGGTCCATGTCTGACCCACAATCTCCAGCAACATTTTTATTGTATATTTTGATTTTATTTTTAATAAACAAAAACATTGGAATGATTCTATCACCGTTGGTCGTGTTTACTGTATTATTAGTGACGATTACAAACACAAAGGTACATTATACCAACTTTATTTGGATAATTTTGTCGCGAGATTTAACCACGTGACCGTTTTTTAAAGAAGATGAAGGCACAGCAACAACCTGTTATGGTCCAACAACTTTAGTCTCCACCAGGCAAACCTTTTTTATTTTTTTTATGTCTCAGACTGGGTGTAACTCTCTGAGTAACATGAGAGCCACGTGACCAGCAGGAAGACACACGGGCACAAGTGAGCGTATCTCCCTCAAACTTTGTTAAAAGGTGAGTCTTGTCTCTATTCACAAGGATCTACAGCAGGCACTTCAATTTCGCTTCGCCCCAGTAGTCGATTCGCGTATTAATCTTTAATAGAAAACGATCGATTCAGCTTCATGATCTGTATCCCCGGGTTGCATAATCCAGCACTTTGCCCCTAGATTTCGTCCTTAAACGCCTCACGCTCATTAGGGTTTCCCTTCGCTTATTAAAGTGAGTGAGGCTCTAAAGTGGCGATCAGATGAATCCGCAGAATTTAACGCGAATAAAACCAAAGTATCTTCTGTAATGGGGCGTTGGTTGCCAGTTCTGCCTTTTCCAGGAAGTGTCCAACTTTTTTTTTTCTTTTTTTTTTAAAAGGCGTAACACGCTGAGATAAATGTGATCCGCGGTGTTAAACTGCGACGTTTGTTTGTCTCTTTTTGTTCCGACGCTGTAAAATGATACAATTAGAGCCCCTTTGTACGAACTGATCAATACGTTTTCCATTAAGAGGCGCATTAACAGGGCGTTTAGTTTTCATGTCAGTTTGCGCTCAGTGGGCAGGCAGACTGAGTGCTGCTGAGCTGCCGCTGATTACTGCTCATTAACCCGTTGAAGTCTGGAGAAGGACAATCACATTCTTGGAATAAATAATCAAGAAATATTTCGAAAATTTCTACAAACTTGATGATACATTTTCCAAATATTTTCATCCAGAAATGCTCCAAAATAAAGTCAGGAAAAATACTGATATTTTACAAATTTGACCCATCTTTGCATCGTCCTTCATTCTGTAAACATTTATGAAGTCTTGTCGTGTATTTTGTAATATTGTCTTGTGTGTGTTGATTAGATTAAGTCAAAGATGTGTAATTTGCCCAGAGACTGTTACCATGCACTGTCCCCGCTGCTATATGAAGTAATGGACTAATAATAAATACTATCAAATGTTCATGTTTAGATATTCTATGTTTGACAGTGTGTGAAGTTAATATCAATGTACACAACACGTTTAAACATATTTATCACAATCAGAATCTTAACAAAATTTTGAAAATGTTCATTGTGAGCTGTTAAATGAGAATTTGCTGAGAATAATTTGAAATATTACTGAAAATCCGTGTACATCCTTCTTGTTAGACGTGGATGTTTGTGTGAGCGGTGCTGTAAATGAACCTCCTGCTCTCAGAAAATGTGATTTCTTCTTCTTCACTTCCTAGTTATTTGTGGAATGTGTGTGTGAAGGTGCCTGATGTGCACTCACACTTCAGTTAAATCACTCCTGGGACCCTCTGAGAGAGCCAGATCAGGAGGGGAAAACAGGAATCACAGCGTTTCAGGATGCTGAAATGCAATAAGATACAGGACCTCTGCATGTTCTGACATCACACATCTGTTCTTATCCTCTCTTATATACTAATGTGATTGGAGAGCGTGTGTGTGTGTGTGCGTTTGCATGGATTTACACTAGCCATCATTCCTACAATCGCCTCCAAACTTGGCAAAAACATTATTCAAGGGTCCAGCATTTGATATTGAGATCATTTACAAAACTATAGTAGTAGGAGGCATGGAAACACCCTAGCCTCCAGTTACCGCTTTGTGGCTAACATAGAAATTCATCCGCCTGGGCTGATTCAGATGAGAAGGCGTCAGATATCCGTGCAGGTTTGTGTGTGTGCTTCCTGTCTGGATGCCTCTGCACCCAGCAGGGCCATCTGACAGCTGCAGCAGCGTGTGATGCATCAAGATGAGAAATAGGTGCTATCTCACTGCAATCCTCAGTAGAGCGCAGAAATCCCCCAGGACAGAGCAGTGCAGAGACCAACCAGCTGACAGAATATTTTCCATTGTCTTGTTGCCTTGGTTACTTGCTGAGTTTCAATGGAAAACGCACCCTTGCCCAGCAAGTTTAACCTCTTCCAGTAAATCACTTCCCACGCCTGCTGCTACAATATTGACAGGGCTGTGAGGGTGATAGCACTCTGAAGCTTCATCCAATCGGTCCAGAAAACACACCACACACACACACACACACACACACACACTCACACTCACACTGAGACAGACGTGTGATGACCTGTACTGTGCCTACGGCTGCTTCATAGATGCTGAACCTATTGCTCAATTTGTGGCGGCGCTCAGCTATTATTTGGACTTATTTGAAGTAAAATGAGCTCAAAATAAACTTTTAACTTTAATTGTTCATGAGGTTGTGTACACACACGTTCCAAAAGACAACCTGAGTTCAGAGTTTCTGTTATAATTCTGCGGTTTGTGGGAGTAGTTGTTAAAATAGAACTGCACTCTCTTGCTGCTGCACTTATGTGCACGCTGAGTGAGAACAAGCAGTGCTGTCCCTTTATGCCTGCTCTGCTCTGATAGGTCAGCTGCTTTAGGCCTGAGCTGCCGGCGCCCTCAGGCTTTGAAAGTCAAATGCAGAACCTTTGACCTTGTCCTGCTTAAGGCTTTTCTATCGGCCTCAACCTTTGAAAATGTTTAACACAACCTCCTCTCTGTATCACACCTGTATGTGTGTATACAGGTAAAGTATAATATGCTCCTCAGAGAAGTTGTTGGAAAGGGAAAACGCGAGTAGACAAAGATAAAGAACAATCTGTGTCCTAGTATTTCCTTTGCATACCTGATGTTTATTGTAATTGTAATTCTAATGTGTTTTGTGTTTGGATTCTGTTTTGCCCTTTATTGCCTTAATATTCAAGGACCACGCCTCATTTTTATAACAGATACATCAACATGTAAAATGTACCCGTCTGAAGTCACTTTCCACTGTTATTTTTCCTTTAAATGTAGCTTTGATTGAGCTTTGAATACTTAACTAGACACAACGACAGGTTTGGCTGCTTGTGACAAACCTCAGCCTTTCTGTCTGTCAGTGGAAAGAAAAGAGGAGTAGTAGAAAAGTGAATTGACAGCGGATTTAACCGTATAAGATCATCTAAAATCCACTTTACTCGCGATATTCAGCATTTTAAGACCTTACGTACTTCCTTTGCTGCTTACCAAGGATGAATATATGAATGTAAAGATTTAAATGGACAGCATGACTCCTGGTCCTCTCTCACCGCACTGCATTGTTGACTCATGACTCTCTGGGTGTGTCCTCATTGAAGCCAAGCAGGCAGGCAGGCTGGCTGTGCCTGCTGAGCTGAAACTCACATTGGCGTTTCTCTGTTTCCTTATCAGTTTGTGCTGCGTCGTAAGAAGAGCAGGACATCAGGCCACAGTTCAACAAAACAGGAGGAGCGCTGTAAGTCACACAACCCAGCGTTTGATCTCTTTGCTCTGAAAATATGATTTAGACGCTTAATTCCACCATTTCTAACCGTTTCGTTTTGTTTTTTAGAATCTGAATTATTTCCTCTTCAGTCTGAGATGGCAGACCACCTACAGAAGCTCGTGGCGGAGAGGAAGGACATGGTGGAAACTGTGATGGATGTGTTTGAGCAGGGAGCTGAAGTTGTCGCCAGTATCGCCGGTGACCTCTTCCCTATTTTCGCCATCGCTGCCCCGATTGTTAGACTGGCTCTGGACAATGTTGAAAGCAAAGAGGCGGCGTTCATGAAGGAGCAGTTCCAGAAGGTCCGCGACCGCCTGGAAGTGGTCTCGGAGGAGATTCAGAGGATTAACGACGAGATTAAGAAAAGTGGAGTGGATGCGACCTATTTCTTGGTGGAGGAGAACATCACCAACCAGTTCAGGAAGTACATGGACATCCTCAATGCTAAGCCGAAGTTCAGGGAGATCAAGAAGAAGGTTTTCCTGGAGCATTTTGTCAAAACGGACGGTGAGAAGAACCTGCACACCCTCTTCAATGCTGTGACAGGAGATAACTTCTCTGGGGAGTCTGTGCTCGACGTCACGCTGAAGTATGAGGAGAGAAGTCGTCGAGCGATGGAGGACTTCTGCGCCCGGCTGAAGAAGCTCTTCTGCGTCGGTCTGATCGCGCTGCTGGGCTACACGGCTCTGAAAGGATACGACGAGGAGGACAAACTTCTGAAGGCCTGGGGTGAGAACATGAAGGTGGTCCAGACTAAGATGAACGAGGTCATTGAGGAATGCATCGTCGACTTCCCCAAGCACGCTGAACTGGATTCCCGCCGGCTGGTGAGGGACAACGCCAACCTCACCAACCAGCAGCTGGCCGACACTATCATCCAGAAGCTGAAGAAGAAGTATGACTGGGTGTGGTGGTCCGTGCGTGTGTTCAAGTCCCCTTCAGGATTGTTTGCCAACAAGAAGAACTTCCATTGCCTGACAGGGAAAAGTCGCTTCGAGGTTCCCTCGTCGGACGAGAAGCTGAACGTCATGGTGTCCTACAGCGCCTCGCCCGAGCCCCTGGATAAGGCCCGAGTCCAGCAGCTCATCCAGAGCATGAAGAAAGCCACGGTGGTGGGCGTGGCCGAGCTCCTGTTCGAGGATTTGCCCGGTCCGTGCGTTGTCCACACGGTGAAGACCAGCAAAGACCTGGGCTGCTCCTGGAGCTTCACGGACGAGCTTCACTACTGGGAGGAGCACAACAACTTCTACGTCTGCGCTCACTCCGCCTGAAGGTCTAGCAGCTCAGGCGAGAACAAACCACTGATCTGACGTTTGTAGGCTTCTTGGTCTTTGCACAGAAAATCCCTGCCTCCCTATTTTGCCTCAGCAGTGCAATAATACACGGAATGTGCCTTTAAGTCGCCGATACACTTTTGTAGCGGAATTATTCTCCTAACGTCAACTCGTTTTCTGAGATGTCCTTTCTAAATTTCTAGATCCTCCACCAAAGAAGAAGAAACCCTCGCCATTGTCGGCTTCTGCTGCGACGGAACAAAATGGCACAAGTCTGTACGAGCCTTAAGAATGTTTGCATCCATGTGTGTCAAACCCCCCCGGGGACCAGTACGGGTCGGGTCGAGTCTCCTAACTGACCTTTCCTTTCTCCTGCCACAGTGCTTTGCTCTTTTAGTCCTAAAACTGTGTAACTGTGTTTTCACGAGCAAATATCTAAAGAGTATGCATGCTGGGGGATCAGCTGACCTGTAGAGTCCAGGTGTTGCACAGAGATTACAGTGGTGACAACGATAAGCCGTGACCGCACCCAGAGTCTGAGAGGGAAGCGCTGACCTCACCTTTCATCCATTTATGTCTTTATTTTCCATCTATGTGTTTGCAAACGGCACCTCAGGCAACCCCCCCCCCACACACACACACACACACACACACACACACACACACACAGAGACAGACAGACAGACAGACAGACAGACAGACAGACAGACACAGGCAGGCACACACACGCTCTTGAAGTCCGAGTCACAAAACACTTTGTTTACCTGCAGACACACAGCACAGATTTTCTTCCGTCAACACAAACTGGAATCTTGCGGCTGCTCAAAATGGCCGCTCTTAACTCGGTTTTGTACTTTTATATAAAACAATTCCAGGCACTATTCTCTTTAAATAAATATATATATTTATATGTTTATGTTTTCTGTTTTGACTTTATAATCATTTTGCTTGGGGATTTGGTGTCAAGTTTCATTACACTAACTTTACAGAGCACAACAGAAACATGATCAGACGCTGCACAAACACTCTGGATTGTAATCTGCGTGTGTCTTTGTTGTGTGTTGTTCAAATATGTCTTCTATATCTAAAATGATATTAATGATATTTCAGCATTTGATTAAACGACCATTGGGAGGAGTTCATCTTCCTTTTATCATTCCAATAAACTTTGTTATGCATATTTCTGATTTTGTGTGTGTGTGTGTTTTAATGAGTAACAGTCTTATTGTGTGTTTTGGACATACTTGTTGTTATAAATGCCAAATCTCTGTCTCTCTGCTCAAAGTTCAGCTTTTGTACGAACGAAGCCAAGTGTAACCGTAAATCCGTCAATCATTCGTCCACTTTAACAATTATCAAGGCCTGAGACTCAAACTGTTGAAGTAAACAATACTTACTGAAGTTATCTGACCAGAAACAAGTGTAATAAATGTGAATAATGGCTGCATTCCATTCAGTTGTTGAAGTACCAATGTTGTGGCACCACACACACACTGTAACAGACCTCGCCTAAATGGAACGAAGCCGTCGTGAACGTTTGTTCTTACGCCATTCTTCTTGATGAGACGAGTCCAAACATCAGCTGTAACGAAGGACGCTTCACACAAACAAAGCTGATCCTTCAATGAAGAGTCTACTCTCTACTTCACAGAGAGGTCAGAGGTCAGCGGCAGCAACTCCACTCTTAGGAGAGGACGAGGACCTGCTGGCTATGAATACACTCATCACTCTGTCAACAAACATGGATTGTCTTTTAATCTTAGAATATTGTTCAGCAAGGAATTTAAACGTCAACTTCTCTGGTGGGCCAAACGTGTGAGAGCTCAGAATAGCAGCAGGAGAATACCAGGGGTTCGCTGGCCTGGACGCACCCACGGCGCTTTGTAATTATGCGGCCGCGGCTCCTCTATCTTTAGTCGCACAGAGCTTCCTGTCTGTGCAGTGCGTCACACAGGCAACAAAGGCAAAAGAAGACAACTTGAGTTTAACAGAAGTATCTCCCTCGGGCTGCTTTGCTTGGTGATTGGACGATGTAGCAGACGCAGATCGTGTAAGTCAGTTGCGAATTCTTGGTTTTTACAAGCAATGGCGGCGAATCTGCTGACTGGACGGTGACTTCCTGCGTTTTCATTTCTTGGTGCACTTCCACGGTTTTGTCTCCACCCAAATTTTTCTTTCTGTTTCCATGGAAACACTGTTGAAAGTGTGGCTTGAAAGGAAAGCTTTCAAAAGGTGCATTCAAGTGCAGTTTTGAATTGGAAAAATGACTTCTGTGAATATGAATTGATGTTAGATTGATTATATAGGTGACATTCTCCACCAGTCTCATTTAAATATGAGTCAAATACATTCTTAGTAAATAAACATACATAACAGTAACATAAACAAACATAAATGCCCCTGGATGATGTTTAAAATTAATATGCCACAATCGTCCGTCCACTCTTTAAAACCCCGATGCAGCACTTTAGATGTTTGTTTGGAAGTAAATTGGATTTGTTTCCCTTTTATTTCAGAGCAACAAGTTCAAACATTTCTTCATCCTGACTCATTTCTCGTCCCCAGACACAGGCTGGCGTCTCACACTGTGTTGGCCAGCATACTAATGTTTGTCCTGTTTGTCCTCTCTGTGTTTGCGTTCCACTTGCAAATGAATTCATGTTCAAGGTGAAGTTCATTTCTTACACAGCCGTTTATCACTCGCAGTTCTTAAAGGACTGGACAGAATAATAAAACAAAGCAGACGTGAATGGAAAGAGAAGGAAAAAGCCTATATGCAGAAACGAAACCGCAGCAGCATGAGGGAGCAATCTAATCATCTCATCTCAGGTGCCGGGAACAACCAGACGTGACCTTCACACCAAAACCCTCCAGCCAAAACAAGACTTACTGGGAACAAACCGAGGGAACGTTGGTTGAACAAAGTCAACAGTAATCCCCAGGACCTCCTGCTGTGCATTATGGAAACACATGGAAAATCACAGCCTGGAGGTCTTTGTGTTTTCTCCATCTGAATCTGATCTGGACAAAATCAGAAGTAGATGAGACAAAAATTTTCCTTGGGGCCTCTGGGCAAAGAACTACCGAAGAACAGGACTTCTTCGGAAGGTTCTTTACTGGCAGTGGATGTAGATTATATAGCATTAGATGATACTGTCATGTCTGTCCCCCCAAACCAGACCAGGAAGGAAGATGTGGATTTTCCTCTTCATTCACGCACAAATTTGGAGTTTCGATGTTTCACTGTGACGACACTCCAGCCATGTGATATTTGGAGCAAATGTGGAGGTCTCAGATTTCATTTAGATGTCAGGAAAAAATGTGTAATCACAAATTTTGAACTGAACTCGTTTCCTGTATACCTGTTTGCCAATGGAACAAGACTGAGACAGAAGGAATTTCTACTTTCCCTTCGCTTCTTAACAAACCTTAAAAGTGTGTCTGTCAAAGTGTTTTCCATGTTTCCGCTGCCAAAGCACATCTAAGCTTTGGGATCAAAGGTCTCACTCAGAAATCTACTTCTTCCATAAACGGAGTGACGCCAATAATCAATACTGAGCCGAGAAGTACTGGCAGTTAAAGCTTCTCCAGTGAAAGTAGTTTGGATGTCATGGGGGAAACGCTGAAGTCTCTCAGAAAGGAATGAAGGAAAATTTAACAAGACGAGGAAAGTGAGAGAGTGAAGGGAAAGTGAAGGAACAAAGCAAAGAGAGAAATTATCAGGACAGATATTGGAAAATACAGGAGAGAAGAGATTAAGGAAAGATAGAAAGAAAGGAAAGACGGCCATGAATGTATGAAGGCACAAAGTAATCATAGTTTCTATAGTAATCTACAGTTTACCTCTGAAATGTAATGTAAAAGTATGAAATCCTCCTAAATTGAAATTCTTCAAGTACTGATACTTAAGTATAGTACTTGAGTAAATGTACTTTTAGTTTCTTTCCACTTGGGTTAATATAACAAACATCCTCAGGCAATGGAGAGACGAATGTGGGTAGAAATGGACAATATGACTCAAAGGTGAATGGGTAAATCTTTAACATACATTTAACTACATTTATGCTAATTAATGCTAAATGGTGAATCAATATAAGATCTGTCAGTTAATATACAAGTTGGTCTTCTTATCTCACATAATATGAAGGTAGAAATAAGAGAATGACGTGTTGATGTGCGGATTTACCAAAGCAATTACTCCAAACATCATTCCACTGGAAAAGCTTGGACAGGCGGCTTTCTGTCTCCGCCCAGGTGGGTTGGAGGGGCTTCTCACACACAACGGTTGAATAGGCGAAGTGATGCTTTTAATCAGACCAGAATTGCTGGTCCATGAATATGATTTGGCCACACAGCCCTGCATTGAGCCCGTCCCATCAGGTGACCGCAGGAACGCAGAAAAACATCACGTGGTTACGAAAAGATTCGCCCGCCGTGCAGGGATACATTGTACTGACATGCATCACCTCAGCGTAACCCTCGACTCCCACTTAACTCGCTCTCATTGGAGATAGCATTCATTTAGCACCAGAAAGAAAGTGCTCACAAATTTTAATCAGATGGTGCAGCTTCCAGCCATTTGCTGCGTGCGTCACGTGGTCCTAACGCGATGTGATGGGATAAGCAACGTTTCTGAGGCACATCATGTGGTCAGGACTCAGAATCCACCTCTTTTTAGGAGCTAGAGACAAATATATTTAGGTTTCTATCATGAGGAACCGGATTCCGTGGATGGTGGGAAAAGTCAAGGAGATTCAATGGAAACGCATGGAACTCAGCCACCTCAGTGCCGTATAGGAGCACCATTGTCCCGGCTGCAACGAGTGGAAGCTCCACAGCTAAACCAGGGTCAGGATTTGTGGTGGTTCTGATATAGAGATCTTTTATTCTTTTTGTGAATCACCTGACAGGAGAGCATGTTAGTGTATGCTGCATGCTTCTTAATAGACACATCTGACATGTCTGCCTTTACCAGGCCACCAAATGTAGCACAGCCGATGAGTCGTCCTCCATGAATGCTGATCATCGTCGTTGTTGGAATCCAGAATTCTGCTGGTTTAATTTCCTGTGGGATCAAATCTGGGTGGGGAGAGTGAATATGTTGAGCAAGGCACCAAAACCACAATTGCTCAATGGACTGTGTGATCATCCAAACTCAGCGAGCCAAAATTCTCTAAAGACATCAAGAATAAAAATAAAAACAAAAAACATTGGATTGAATTTAAAAAAAATTTAACATTAATGAACAAATAAATTAAATAATTTAAAAAAATGTTTTAGCTAATTGAAAATAAAATTAATGTATTATTTTGAAAATATTTTTTTCAATTTCAAAATTATTTAGGAACTTTATGCACAAACAACATGTGTGACCCAGTCCCAATCATTTCTTCTGAATGAAAGACCCCCCCCCCCCCCCTTACTCCTCCTCTCACACCCAAACACAGGAGAGCCCAAACAAACAAAAATGGCACTGCTATCTGTGTGTTAAAAAGCTTCTCCATGGCTGATCTTGATAGACGCCATGGTTGCGAGGCCTGGGAATGTTCTAAAATGTAACCTGAGACTTCTTTCACATCCTTTCATGCCTTTTGAAACTTTGCACAACAGCAAACACAAATGATGCCGGGCGTTTCTAAACGATCATCTTTACCTCTGTATTGTTCAAAATAAGTCATGACTCCTTTCTGCCATTGCGCAGTGCGTTTGTTGTCGCATTTTGAAGGTGAACAAAACATCCTGCCTGCCAAATATGCAGAAGACAAATGACTCAGAGGATGATGTGTGACTTTAAATTAGTGTGTTCAAATTCACTATTGACTGTTAATGTGCTCCTGAGCAGAGCATGTATTCTATTTGGGAATCATGTATGCATGAAACCAAGAATAGATGAAAAGTGTATACAGTATATTTACTGTATATGTAAATGTTTCTCAGCTTCTAATAAAATACAGCAGAGAAAGAGAGAAGGGGGAGGGAGAGGGAGAGAGATTGTTTATATTTATGTCTGATACATCCTATTGTTCCTTTATATACAGATGACATCATCGTGTAACACGTGCATCATCAGGATTGTGCATTAAAAACACAGACATACCTGCAGCTCGGCCTTAAGCCGCTCTCAGGTGTTGTTGTAGTTGCTATATTGCGCAACAGGAATTATACACACACCTGTGTCGTGTAGATTCCAAAGCACCTGCTGCACACACTTCAATCATCGTTGACAGGGGCTGCTGTCACGATTCCATATGTACAGTTTAGACGAAGTAGATTGTAGAGGCAGTTTATT
The DNA here is from genome assembly GCF_046128005.1 of Genypterus blacodes. Classification (NCBI taxonomy): domain Eukaryota; kingdom Metazoa; phylum Chordata; class Actinopteri; order Ophidiiformes; family Ophidiidae; genus Genypterus; species Genypterus blacodes. Next base: position 4,672,090 of record NW_027466864.1, on the reverse strand, counting down.
ATTCAGATGTCTTAATTTGCCTGAAAATACAATAAAAGGGGATTCCTTAAACTACTGACATCGAACACGTTTGTGTGCTGTAAGATGAAGATTTCCCAGGAATAAAGATGCCCAAATAAGGAACAAGAGCATCATACTGATTACACCATCCTGATTATGACCAAGCTTGCTTAACCTCGAATTTGGAACAATAAGGAAAGCACATATCCGCATTGTAACAGTTATAAACAGGCCTTAAAGTTTGAAGGCCAAAGAACAGGACCCACATGGATGAAGCCTACGCTGCCATCTGGTGGCTGCCTTCTTGCATGTCCTGAATGAAAAGTCACCACAGCAAAGAAGACCTAACATTAAGTCATAAAGAAGACGTGTTTTCTAGATTTGGAAAATTGGTTTAATTCATGTATGCATAGATAAGCAGCTATGTAGTCTGGAGAAAAGTGCTTACTTGTGACTTGGATGGAAAATAGACCCTAAATACTACAGGACTGGATGTGTTAACCCGTCTAAACTGCAGGTTTTTTACATTTTCTGAATGTTCTGCAGACCACACAGAAGAATCATTTCTCCTCTGGTGTGGGATCAAAAGTGACCACACAAAATGACAAACCTGGCAAGTAAGCATTGTGAAAGCAGAAGTCCAGAAGTTGTTTATGAGAGAAAAGGTCTTGAAAACAATACAAAAAGTATATGACAGCCAAAACAATCAACCAAATTCTATTTTTTTGTGTGATTAGTGTCCGAATAAAGCTGGAAGGAACAAATGAGTTCAGTCACAGTCACCAGGTTTCAGAATCGGGATCCCTGTATGGATAATGTAAAGTGGAAGTGAACCCCTATTATTCTTGTTTACACACAGTCACACCTCATAATGAACAGGAATGCAGTAAAGCTCTTTCTTCCCTGAGAAGCTGAGGTCTTTCTTCAGCAGAGGCTCTTCACCCTGGACGGAAGATTAGAAACAGAATAAGGGATCTACAAACTGCAGCAATTAAGATATTTGTTTGTTCTTACATCGTTTTCCGTCTTTCTGTTTTGACCTATGGCCTTCAAAGTGCGCACAGCCAGGATGAAGGCGAGCGCAGCTTCGACAACACAGATGATGATCTGTATGAGGTTACAGCTGCCGCCCACGTCAGAGATGAAAACCCAGCATTCTATCAGCCAAAAGAGTGCAGAATTCGCGTTCAACCAGACATAGATGGAAGCCTACAAGCGACAAAAAGCGTTCAGTCAGCAAAACATCAATGATTCTTACATTTGACAAAAAAGCTCTGAGGAACAAACTGAGGTTCCTGAAGGACTCAAGCTCAAGTTCAAGTTATCTTCTTTGTTAACTGGACACTTTTTGCTGTGTTTGCTGAACTGGACGCATATTGTTCTTCTGTTTTCTTACAAGTTCTGCATACTTCAACACACAGACACCATTCAAATGTCAAATGTTCAGAATATTCAGGATTTAATAAAGCTGTGACTTTTGGCGTTATATATTTCATATTTTCTGAAATAATCTGCATTTTTCAGCTGAGGTTTTGCTATTACTCACCCAACCGGGCTTCGTCCTCTCCTTCAGCAGAACAGTCAGCATGCCAGATGCAAGGAACTACACAGGGACAACATGAAAAAGGTCATTTAGTAAATCTGATCCGATTCAGCTTTCCAAAGATCGTCAAAGCATTTGAGATTCAAGTCTATAAGAGTAAAAGGTTTGAACCTGACCTGGATTTGTAACCCAAGCTCTCTTTGTCTGAGTCTGACTTACTTTAGCCTGACACTTAGAGTAATGTTTTCAATCCGACTCTGATCAAAGTCCAACAAATACCAAACCCGATTATGAGCCGCCAAAGTTCTGCCAAACAGACTTGAACCCGAACAGCAGAACTTTTATATGTAGTGTTTCATCATAAGACATGGAACTAAGAATTTCATTGGACTGACAACTTGTTTAGTTCTGCATATGACAATAAAGCCTTTGAACCATTGAGTCCTTGTATCCTTGAGTTAGGTCTCACCGCAACGTAGAACCAAGTCAAAGCAGAAGTTGGGGAATAACTTGGGAAGAATCAACTCAGAACAATAATGAGCAGGGCGCCCAGCATCTGCACAACCTGCAGAGAGAACAAAGAGACACAACGTTTGCTTGGCCACCTATCTGAGCAGGAACATGAAGCTGCCTAGACTCAGTGAAAACCTCAGCTGATTCATCCTCCACTCTCTGCTGATTGTGTCGACTAACTGCTGAGGGAATGTGGGAGTTAAGGGTTCACTCACGCAAAGCGATGTCTGACACGGGACTAGTGGGTTTCTCAGATCTTCAGGGCTTCCCATCCTTTTATGGCACAGCTTCCACATGATTTGACACAGAGGTGGGAAATAACTCTCTGGATCCGAGGTCACCACTAACTTGACCACCGACTTCTCCATGGTAACAGTCATCGACATGCTGACCTGGTTGACTATACGTCTTCAAACAGATGACATAAGTGAAATCAGAAGAAAAGATAATGTCATGTTATTCTACAAAAGTTGCATCTATAATAAAAAAAGACAATAAAACACACATGCCAACACCTAAATCTGTGTGTGTGTGTGTGTGTGTGTGTGTGTGTGTGTGTGTGTGTGTGTGTGTGTGTGTGTGTGTGTGTGTGTGCTTGTGTGGTTAATCATAATAACACACAATTCCATTTCCATTTCTGTCTGTTACCATTGTTTCTTTCTTTATGGTGCGCAAAAGTAAGAAAGATGAAGCTCCCCTGTGGATTAGAAATTGTTGTTCACTTTATGTCGTTCCAGGAAGTACAGTAAATCAGGAGGCCCCTCCCCAGTGATTACCAACCACACTGCTAAACAGGGCGGGTGTGTGAAGGTGAGCTGCAGAATCGGGTTTTACAGTTTGACCTTGAGTGCTTTTTTGTTTTTAAGAATTCAACCATAATGAAGAAGTTAATGCTGCGGCTTTCACAACATTCAAGAAGACATCCTCACTAAAAGATTCTGCGTTATTTTGGGATTGGGATTATATTTGGGATGATATCAGGAACACCTCTGATGTAATGCGATTTAATACAACAGCACAGCCTCAACATGATCACAGCACTGATTCACAGAGCTGGATCACAGAGCTGGATCACAGAGCTGGATCAGCGTCTCTCTGATGGGATCTCAACACAAACTGACCGTTAGAGTCTTTGCATTGTCTGTGTGGACTTGGACTGAGCTGAATGTCCCTGCCACCTGCATCTGACATGTGAGCTCCACTTTTTGTGAAAGTTGTAAATGTCCCCCCTTTATTCACTTATTACTGTCAAAACAGGTCAAGTGGTAATAAACATCAAAAATATATTGAGAATATGACGTAACATGTAATTTTATGACCAATAATCAGTGAAAATAGTTGGAATGCTCCGTTAAACTGAGAGGGAGGATTTTGTCTTGGGGATTTTTTTGTGTGTGCCCAAGTATGTTATATATTGTGGAAACCGGGCTTTTATTCTGAAGAATTTAGCACAGGAAGTGTTATTGTACCTGATGATTGAAGGCACCTGAGCAGAGATCAGACGGGGCTGCTGCAGGAAAGAGAGTTTCGATAGAACCAAACAGGTGAGCTCTCAAACCAATGACACATAACAATTCATAATATAAATATGTCAACGTTAATATGACTTTGAAGTTTCATTTATTTTATTAAACTCGTGAATTTTTACAAAATCCTAAATGACCTGTATGATATTTTATATTTATCTGTTGATAACTCCAAACATGGATGAATTGAACATTTTCATGCCACAATTGAATCATATACTGTGTAGACATCATTTTGCATACTTAGACGATTTGGGACATCTTGAGTATTTAGTATTTACATCCTCACATCCACCAAATCACCATCATACCACAGTAAATCTTGTACTTCTGTAACTGTAGTACTCTGTCCTCAGTACTTTTTCCGGTGAAAGCAGAGGACCTTGTGTTGCTTTGCTTTATTATAATAAATGTAATCATTTCTATGTTAAAGCAGGAGACAGAGTGTTAGATAAACATGAGCCTTCTTAAAGAAACCCAACAGACAGGCAGAGGTGTTGATTCCACTTTATGCTCATTTTTGTGTGTGTGTGTGTGTGTGTGTGTGTGTGTGTGTGTGTGTGTGTGTGTGTGTGTGTGTGTGTGTGTGTGTGTGTGTGTGTTTCTAATGTTTTGTCCAATGTAATAATACTAATAAACTAATAAAAAATGTGTTGGATTGAATGACAAAAACATTTAGTGTGTGTTCAAACCCCCTGACTGCTCCTTTATCTGCATACCATAAACTCCTACATCACCGTTTTGTGTTAGTTTTAGGATTCCTAATACAAAGAGGTTCAGGCAGCAAACAAAGAGGTGCAAACAGTGACACAGGGAGGCTGAGCGCTGAATAAATAATGTTCTGTTCCGGCAGGGATCTGAACTTTTCCTGTAACAAAACAATAACACTTCCTGTTTGAAGAACATCAAACCTGTGTGACAACCTCAACCTGAATAACTGCCGCTTGTTGGAAGGGGATTTTTATACACACACACACACACACACACACACACACGCACACACACACATTTTAATTTTGTGAGCTGCATTGTTAACTCTATTAAACTGGGGGTTGTTTATCTTCATTTTGAACAGGGAACTGAGTATCAACCACAACTACGCCTTCTGTAAGACACATAAAGTGATACTGACATGATTTACAGGTCAACTACATCTAAACTAGCTCACTCACATTGTTTTTTTGTTGTTAGCTGCGGTCTGGAGATATTTAGTGTCCACTTACCAAGCTCTTAAGCCTCTAACATGACAAAGATTTAAGCTTTGAACACCACTATAAAGGCCAAACATATCCTCTGGATGAATGGGTACAATGATGTCATAGGAGAAGAATTTCTGAGGCAACAGTGACGCTATGTGTACCTACCCAAAACTCAGGTTTTCAAGCTTTTCAACACGTTTCCCCCAGGGTTCCTTAGAGTGGAGTCAAAAACCGACACACCGGTTAAGTAAGCAGTGACCTGGCTGTCCAAACCTAAACATGACAAACTAAAAAAAGTCAAAGATGTGAGACCATGACTTTATTGTTTATCTCAGTTACAATGAAAATATTTCCTCGCAGGTTTATCATCAGGGGGGTTCAGGATGTTATTGGCTGTCGGCAAAGACAAAATGGTGAGGCTGATCACCGTAGCGCCCTACGATAAGAACATCCTCCCTCCTCTGTGCCGCCTGCTGTGGGAGCTCTGCTGCAGGCCGGGCTGCTGCTCTGCACTGCCCAGCGCCACTGCGGCTCTTGGGGTGAGAGGAGAAAACCCACAAGCTCTGTTGAAACGGGACAAGTTTAGGGATGTTAACCAAGTTTGATCAAACAAACTTGTCTTTGTTGTAAATTGTTCACAGACTATCCAGATCTTGGTGGGTGTGTTTAACATCGGGCTCGGCCCAGGGAGAGTCAGGCAGCATCCTGGAGACTTGACAGCTCTGGGAGCAGCTTACTGGCTCGGTACTGTGGTAAGATAGTATTGATTTGTTGACATGTTTACTATGAGTGTGTGGGCAGATCTGAACACAGCATTCATGCTCGCGTGGATCAAAAACCGAGACAATTATTACAAACATTTATACACAAATTCAAAGAAGAAGTTAGACTCAAAGATACCATTTCTGGAGGATGCAGATATTGCATCATTACTCCTGTCTGTTTCGTTCATGCACATGAACATTTGATTCCTATATTTCACTCATGCGGACGTCTGCTGTCTGTTGTTTCAGTACATCATAGCTGGAATCTTGTGCCTTGTGGCTGGTCAGTATCCTAAACGTTGCTTGGTAAGTACATTTCCAGGGATGGAAATTGAATTAAAGCTGCAAAGCTGCACAGCGTCAAAAGAACCATGTACCTTCAAAAACACTGTCTTTGCCTTTCAGATGGGCATCACTGTGTTTCTCAACATTTCTGCTGCCATCTTTGCCATCACTGGGATTGTGCTGTACGCTATTGACCTGAGGGAAGCCTCCTTTCTCTGGATGTGTGACACAAACAGCTACAGCTATCTCACTGCTTATGAGGACAGCTGCAGATATGTGGCAGGCATCGCCCAGGTGAGCAGGAGTCTACACAGGAGGAGTCATTTCAATCCTGCCTGACTGATTTGACACTTTCTCTGTTTCCTGTCCGACAAATGCATATGCAAATGTTCAATTGATATTAAAACACAACTTCTTCTTACTCCTTCACTCAGAGTTTGTTGACATCCATGGACGTGACGATGATCGTCCTCGCTGTTCTTCAGCTCTGTGTCACTGTCAGCGCCGCTGTTCTGGGCATCAGGGCTTTGCTCGGTATGATGAACAAAGGAGAGGTATGTCACAATGCATGCAAACCAGAAAAAGAAGGAGCTTTTATTTCCAGAATCAATGTTTCTCTAGAAGCAGAAAATTGGCTTTGTTGAAATCAGTCATCAGCTTCAAAAGCCAAAATGTGTCATCCTGTCTCGAATTCAACAGTGCAGATTTTCATGTATTAAAGTAATGATAGGGTTAATCAATCTCCACGCTGATGAAAGCCCAATGATGAAAAATTGACAAAATCAAAACATAAAACTGTTTTTTACCAGAACATTGAGGCGCCACTGCTGAAGGAAGTCAAGATGACCAGTCCTGGTGCTTAGAATTCATCCATCCATCCATCCATCCATCCATCCATCCGTCCGTCCGTCCATCCGTCCATCCGTCCATCTGTCCATCCGTCCATCCGTCCATCTGTCCATCCATCCATCCATCCATCCATCCATCCGTCCCTCCATCATCCATACCCTCTTCATTAAATGCTTGTTAAACTGTACAATCATAACTCGTAATCATGCTTCATTAACAAACACTGGCTACAAATAAAAGTGCTTAATGTCACAAAGAGAACATAAACACTTTTAAGAACAGAGTGTGTGGGTTTATCTCTCTGTAAGTGTGTGGGGTGATTCAAAGGTTTACATGTATTTTTCATTCCTATCTGTGAATAATGTTTTAACACTTGAATGTCCTGGCTCAGACCGGCCTTTAGGGGGCAGAGGTCCACATTGGGCCCCTCCAAACTAAATTGTGACAAACTAGCTGCCGCTGCAAATGGAGTTTAGCTCATTGTACATACAGTATGATAGAAAATAGAACCAGGGTATTATGTTAGAATTTCTACTGCTCTCTGGTGAGTCCACATCATGACTGCAGCAGGTAAGAGCTGTTGACCTGTGTGACAGTGAATAAAGAGGGGAAATTTACAACTAGGACTAAGAGTAGATACACTGTATATTAAATATAATAAATGAAATGCAGGTGGCAGAGACAAAGGGAATATAATCCAGCACAGTGGAAAGTCCACCCAGACTACAATGCAAAGACTTTAATGCTCCTCTTGTTCAATGTTGGGAAAGCAGCAGCATTGATGGCTCAGTTGCGGTCAAATTCTTAACACAAAACTGCAAATATATATAAAAATATACTGATGATATAATGTAACGTACAATGTAATTACCAATCATCTGAATTTGATGTAGAAAATCACTGAAGTGCTCCGTTAAACTGGGAGGGAGGACTTTGTCTTGGGGATTTTTTTTGTGTATGCCAAACTATCTGTTACATATTATAGAGACGGTGCTTTTATTCTGAAGAATTTAGCACAGGAAGTGTTATTGTACCTGATGATTGAAGGCACCTGAGCAGAGATCAGACCGGGCTGTGGCAGGAAAGAGAGTTGTGATAGAACCAAACAGGTGAGCTCTCAAACCAATGACACATAACAATTCATATTTATTGTATAAAACTTGTGATTTTCAAGAAAATCCTAAATGACTTGGAAGATACTTTACTTATCTGTTGGTGACTCCAAATGTGGATGAATTGATCATTTTCATGTTAAATCTTTGCCACAATTTAATCATATATAGTGTTATGGAGAATGACAACAACAACATTTTGATTACTTAGACTATTAGGGACATCTTTAATATTTAGTTTCCAAATTACAACTTCATAACCACCAAATCACCATCACACCACCGTAAGTCTCGTACATCTGTCATAGTCTTTTCAGGTTAAAGCACACAATCCTGTGTTGCTTTGCTTTAAAATAAGACATTCATTCATTCAAGTTCAATTCATTCAAGGATCTGAATTTTTCCTGTAACAAAACAATAACATTTCCTGTTTGAAGAACGCCAAACCTGTGTGACAACCTCAACCTGAATACCTGTAGCTTGCTGTCAGGGGATTTTTATAAACCACAAAGCTGTTTACCTCATCATCATCTGTGAGAGCGGCACAATGAGCTCATTTTCACATTAAAAACTTACAATCACAAATGTTTGTATCTATATATATCATGAACAATAACTTTTTCTCCAAACTTGTGGTCGGATCAAGATCGTAGCTGTAATTCCTGGATTGTTGATTCATACCAGAGCCGCTTTTTATTTTGGCAGACGCTGGGATTTGAAGACATTGCATACACATGTACACACCCACATACACATTGTAAAGCTGAGCCACTTCATCTGAGAGGAAAGCTCCCTGCACTGTTAACTCTATTAAACAGGGGGTTGTTTATCTCCATTTTCAACGGGGGAGCAGGTCAACCACATCTAAACTAAACTAACCACATTGTGTTTCTGTAAGTAAGCTTAGGCTAGGCTTTGAACACCACTGTAAAAGCCGAGCATATCCTCTGGATGAATGGGACATCATAGCAGAAGAGTTTCTGAGGCAACAGTGATGCTAGGTGTACCTATCTAAACTTAGCTTTTCAAGGCTTTTCCACACGTTTCACCCAGGGTTCCTTAAGTGTCGAGTCAAAGGCCTTACACACCTGTTAAGTAAGCAGTGACCTGGCTGTCCAAACCTAAACATGGGATCCTAAAGAAAGTCAAAGATGAGATCATTTAATGAATCGCAGGTTTTTCATCAGGGGGGTTCAGGATGTCATTGGCTGTCGGCAAAGACAAAATGGTGAGGCTGATCACCGTAGCGCCCTACGATAAGAACATCCTCCCTCCTGTGCGCTTCCTGTGCCACCTGCTGTGGGAGCTCTGCTGCTGGCCGGGCTACTGCTGCTGTAGCCTGCCCCGCGCCATTTCAGCTCTTGGGGTGAGAGGAGGAAACCCATAAGCACGGATGAAACAATTGGTAAAACATTCGGGATGTTAATTAAGTTTGATCAAACAAACTTGTCTTTGTTGTAAATTGTTCACAGACTATCCAGATCTTGGTGGGTGTGTTTAACATCGGGCTCGGCCCAGGGAGAGTCAGGCAGCATCCTGGAGACTTGACAGCTCTGGGAGCAGCTTACTGGCTCGGTACTGTGGTAAGATAGTATTGATTTGTTTACATGTTTACTATCAGTGTGTGGGCAGATCTGAACACAGCATTCATGCTCGCGTGGATAAAAATACTTGTGTCTGTTTTGTTCATGCCCATGAACATTTGATGCCTATATTTCCCTGATGCAGCCGTCTGATGACTTTTGTTTCCATACATTTTAGCTGGAATCTTGTGCGTTGTGACTGGACGGTACCCTATTCCCTGCTTCGTACGTATATTTCCAGTGACTTAAAATAAATTAAATCTGCAAAGCTGCATGTCGTCAAGACAATGATATACCTTCAAAAACACTGTCTTTGCCTTCAGCTCGTCATCACTGTGTTTCTCAACATTTTGGCTGGCGTCCATGCCATCATTGGGATTGTGCTGTACGCTATTGACCTGAGGGAAGCCTCCTTTCTCTGGATGTGTGACACAAACAGCTACGGCTATCTCACTGAGGACAAGTGCAGATATGTGGCACGCATTGCCCAGGTGGGTGAGCAGGAAAGGGGACACCTAAATTGCCCTGAAAGCTTTGCTCTCGATTTGATGATTCATTTACTTCAACCATTATCAAAACACAAGTTAATCTTTCTCCTTCACTCAGAGTTTGTTGACATCCATGAATGACGATTATCGTCCTCGCTGTTCTTCAGCTCTTTGTCAATTTCAACGTTGCTGTTATGGGCATCAGGGCTTTGTTCAATTTGATGAACAAAGTAGAGGTATGAAATTAGTCCGCACACACTCACAATCCATGCAAACCAGTTTTCAGTTCATTCATTTCCATCTATCTATCCATCCATCCATCCATCCATCCATCCATCCATCCATCCATCTATCTATCTATCTATCTATCTATCTATCTATCTATCTATCTATCTATCTATCTATCTATCTATCTATCTATCTATCTATCTATCTATCTATCTATCTATCTATCTATCTATCTATCTATCTATCTATCTATCTATCTATCTATCTATCTACCTACCTACCTATCTATCTATCTATCTATCTATCTCCGTCTATCAATCCTCTGTATGTGTGTGTGGTGATTAAAATGTTTCATGTATTTTGAATAAAGACCTATGAAACTCATTTCCTTGCTCCTCTTGTTAAATGTTGTGAAAGCAGCAGCATTAACGACTCAGTTACGGTTGAAGTCTTATTAAATAATGACTTGAACTTGAACACACTTGAACAAACTGTTCTGTTTGCTCAGTGTCTCAAACACTGCCTGACTTACTTCCTTATATGAAATAAAGTCAACAGCAGCTTCTTATCCAGAGGTGAGCTTGATTGTTCTCTCCATTTCACACCACTTCATTTTATATCCCAACAACCAGAAACAGGTAAAAACTTTCTATTCTATTCCTCGTCTGATCTCATCTTTGTTTCCTAAGCTAAAGATAAAGGTTCCACGTTAGCAGCGCTCTGCTTGTGGCCGTTTGAAGCTCAGACTGATAAACAGATTTCAAATCATCGCGTTTAAGTTTGATTTCCAGTAGAATAACGTATCTACACATTATCTCTCTGAGTGCCCGGTGGGTTTTAATGCTTTATCACAGAGGGAAAAGTCATCAAAAATCATTTGGTTCAGGCAGTAATACCAACCTGCACAGATTCCAGCAGTTTGTTGCTGCAGTGTGGTTTCACTCTGTTGTCTCTCCTCAGTCTGCAGGAGGAGGCGAGATGTCCGTAGCCATGACCAAATCTGAAGGGGTTGCAGTGTTCACTGTGACCTCTGACCCCAACAGTTCCTGCCCTCCAATATTCCAAATCCTGAAGAGCCTCTGCTACAGCCCAGTGTGCTTCTCTGTGTCTCAGCGCCTGAGGATGGTACAGAACCATTATCAGTCAGCAGTTGGGGTGAGAAGCCTGAGAACTGCTGCCATGGGGTTATTATTCATGCAGCCACTTACACACATGATGATGACTCTCTCCTATTTGGCGCTGTATGAATAAGATTGAATTGAATGGATTTCTTTCTGCTTAGACTTTACAGATTTTGGTTGGGTCCATCCACATTGGGCTTGGAGCCATTCTCCTCAGCAGCCACGCTGGCTCTTCGTTCTTTATGGATGTAACCATGTTTCCTTTGTGGCTTGGAGGTTTGGTACGCAAACAGATGCTGTTTATTTGTTTTGTCTCGTGTAGGAATCCCTTTCAAAACTCAATTCAGGTGTGAAAACGATTTGTTTCCACCCTTGCGTTTGCCTCTGATCTTAACAAGAGCCAGATTCCAGTACTCCAGTTGTATATTAAGCATGATGTCCATTCCCATAGCACTTCATCATCTCTATAACAATAATCATATTAGTCACCAGGCTGCACCACATCCATGAAAAGAATCTGTCTGCTGAAACTGGGGGCTTTTATTTTGAAACATCTTCAGGAAACCTTTCCTCTGAGTTATCTGTAGCGTTCGTTGTAAGTGTAAGCCCTTAATATTCACACAGATACTGTTCATTTAGTCGTAGCTCACAGAAATAACATGAACCCACTGAAGCTGTGCTGTTAGTCTGGAAAAGAGGACCTGAAAGAAAACATTTTGTCTTTCCTCCAGTTCATGCTGTTTGGGGTCACGTGCATTCTGTCTGAGAAGTTCCCCAGTCCATGCCTGGTGAGTATCTCAGTGATGGAACAGTCATCATTTCACCCGTACACCTTCACCACCTGATATAGTCTCCAACAGGGACATTACATTTTGTGTCTCCACAATTCTTCACTTTTGTGGGGCTTGAAAGTAGTTGTAAACTAAACAATTTAGTTTGGAGTAGTTGAAAAATAAGTTCTGCCAATACAGATCAGGCTGGTGAGTGTGTTTGTGTGTTTGTGGGGTGTCTGGAGTGTGTCCTCAAAAGCCGTCCACTTGAGCGAGGGAAACAGGTCGATCATTATAAATGTAGCCACAATGACAAAGTTCAGTAGACCAACCTTCAACTTCTGTAAAAACTACAAAATACTGTTCCACATGGTTTAGGGTTTCGTTACATTCTAATGTTACAAAATTGTTATAACTCTACTTCTTTAGGTCATTTCCAATGTGATGCTGAATCTGGCTGGAGTTGCTTTTGCCATTACCGCCATCTTCCTCTACTCCATTCACTGGGGAAGCGTGATAGTTTACTCTTTCTGCGGCCGTAGGAATTTAAGAGTGGCTCCATCTCCTGATGAGAAATACCTGGAGCAGCGATGCAAGGAAGGGAAAGCCATTACTCTGGTGAGTGTAGAAAACATCAGCTTCAGTTTGAATTTGCAGATGTTGCATTAAAATTGAATGTTGCTGGTTCTGGATCTCTCTCATAACACAGGAAACATTTAAAACAGCAAAGGATCTGAAGTCACAAACACTTGATGACTGTTTTCACTAGAACGTAAACAAAGGAAGTGATAGTTGTCCTTAGAGATTCAAATAAAGCTGTCAGAATTGAATTGAATGAAAGTGTTTTTGTTGTGTGAGATTGATTATTGATCATGTGACCTGAGGGAGGAGATTTGTTTTATCCTGTGCTTCCTTGTGTCCCATCAGATGCTTCTGAGAGGCATCACCGCTGTGCTCATCATCATGTCGGCTCTTCAGCTCTGCCTCACCATCAGCTCAGCTGTGTTGGGCATCACAGCTTTAAAGAAGGACAAGAGCGTGAACAAGGTACAATATGTGAAGTCCTATTTTTATTAAACACCTTTATTAACATCTGATATTCTATACATGTGTTGCTCAACCATACACAGCATACAGTTAATGGGACATTTAAGAGGGTGCAACAGGTTAAATAAAGAATCATGTCCTCTTATGTGCTTTACTGTTATTTCATTTAGATCCCTGATGACGATGACGACGTCACTGATCATACCACAGTCTGAGGGAAGGTCTCTACTTTAATCTGCATTGACTTACTTTGATTCCTTATATCATCAGTGGTTCTGAATAAAGTTGTTACATCAACATGCACTTTCACATTTAAGCAAATGTATTAATTGAGTTTTTTGTGATTTTGGATTTGATTGTATATATGTTAAATAAAGGCTTGAAACTTTTGTCTTAGGGCAAATTTGACGAATAAACATTCATTTTAATTAAAACAATAGTTCACTGTCTGTGGGATTGATGAACGGCAGGAACTTCCCACTTCCTCTATTCCAAGTTGTTAAAGAATTTTCCCAACTGACCCGTTTTAATAATGTCGAGTCAAAAAGTCAGAAAGTGCTGGAATCCAGAGGAAAAGGAGAATCAAACGTAAACGTTGACGGGGCGGAACCATCCACAACCGCCCCGTGTGCTTCCCGGACCATAAATACTGTACTTCCTGGACTGACAGAAAGGCTATTTCTCCTCCGGGATCTGTGTCATTAGGCTTCATTTCTTTTCCCAACAACCAGAAACAGGTAAAAACCTCAATTCTATTCGTGTTCTGATCTCTTTGTTTCTAAAGTAACTAAAGATTCCAGCTTTTCTTACCTGCTGTTCTTTCAGCTCCTGTAAAGCCTACGCAGTCATGTCCGTGGTAGAAAGCTGCCATTTCTTTACACTTTGCTTGATTGAATTGTACATTTCTTTTATGATTGCACTTGCAGTGATCACTCCCAATCAGATTCAATCCAAAAATCTCATGTGGAAAATGCCTAAAAAGTTCATTAAACTTGTAATGCAGCCCGAATAGGCATGTGGATTCTGCCTCCTTCCTGGGGATCTAGGAGTTTCATATCCAAAGTAGACTTTCACCTTAAGATATCAAATGTGAAATGACCTCAATCTGTTCCAGCAGTTTGTTGCTGCAGCGTGGTTTCACTCTGTTGTCTCTCCTCAGTCTGCAGGAGGAGGCGAGATGTCCGTAGCCATGACCAAATCTGAAGGGGTCACAGTGTTCACTGTGACCTCTGACCCCAACAGTTCCTGCCCTCCAATATGCCAAATCCTGAAGAGCCTCTGCTACAGCCCAGTGTGCTGCTCTGTGTCTCAGCGTCTGAGGATGTTCCACACCGGGTCTCAGTCAGCACTTGGGGTGAGAAGCCTGAGAACTGCTGCCCTGGGGTTATTATTCATGCAGCCACTTACACACATGATGATGATGATGATTCTCTTCTTCCTGCTTAGGCTTTGCAGATTTTGGTTGGGTTGATCCACATCGGGCTTACACTCATCCCCTGCAACATTGGTCCTAGCTATTGGGGGGGTTTTGCTGAAACCGTTTGTCCTTATTGGCTTGGAGCTTTGGTAAGCCAACATGTTCTCTGTGTTTGTTTTGTCACCTTCACTCTGTAGTCCAAATACTTTGGACAACAGTTTTGGTGTGGAAACAATCTGTGTCCTCACACGCGTTGTCACAGTGTATAAGAGAGGCCGGCCTGGTAAAGGATTATTTTCCAGCTCGTGTTCAGGCGATCGGTCGGGTCGGCCCAGCCCGTGGTGTGATGACATCACTGAGCATGTCGCAATCCACACCACAGCAGCTACAATGTGAAGCAGGGGTCGTCAATGTTTTTCAGGCCAAGGACCCCTAAAGTGATGGAGAGATGAAGCGGGGACCCCCTACTATAGATATTGTATAAAATTGTGTTTTATATCAAACTGGGCCTAGTGCCTTGTATAAACATAGGTTTTCTCATCAATGTCTGTTGACCTTGGAGGGATTTGAGACTAGTTTGGAAGTATTCAACAGGTTTGTCTTTTAAGTGGCTGTGGGTTGTCTCCAAGTGACGCTGCGGCTTTGATGGCTTCATAGATTTGTTTGACAGCACAGTAGATCAAATGACACACATTGGTAATAGATGAAAGATATCATTTTCTGCCTCCGTTCATCCGCTACTACAATATGTTGGATTCATGTTATTGTGTATTTAAAGCAGTGGTCTCCAACCTTTTTGCCTCTGAGAGCTACTTTGACAAAATGAAAGCGTCGGAGAGCTACTCGTGTTGACATTATCAGTAACATTTATCCACATGGCTGATTCTCCACCCAAACCAGCTGAATAAGCCTCTTCTGTGCGAACATTTACACAATTTCAATATCCAACACTCACATTTTGTATCAAATGCACTTCAATTCAGCAACATCAGCTTCTTTTTTTCTGTCTACATTTTAGGGGTCAAACTCACACTGATGAATTCACATCATATTAATCTGAAAGATTGGATAGAAATGTAAACAGCTTTACCAAGTGACGTGTTGTCAAATGTACGTATTCTTTGAACCTTTTGCAAGCTACTCAGAAACGGCCGGCGAGGGACGTGTTGGAGACCGCTGATTTAAAGACATTTACATTTGTGGGAAAAAAATTGAAAATAATAATAAACAATAAAACAATTACTAAAATAATTGTCTACTCAACTACAAATTTCGCGGCTCCCCCTGCAGTACCTCCGCGGACCCCCTGGGGGTCACGGACCCCCTGTTGAAGACCCCTGATGTAAAGCATTTTGTCTTTAGTGCCTATATATTACATGAAGCTAACTTTAACTCCAAACAAGCAATCGGCTTCACACAGATATTGTTCATTCACTCATAGAACCCTCTGAATCTCTACTGTTAGTCTGGAAAAGAGGACCTGAAAGAAAACGTTGTGTCTTTTTCAGTTCATGCTGTTTGGGATCGCGTGCATTCTGTCTGACAAGTTCCCGAGTCCATGCCTGGTGAGTGAGTGAGAGGTATTTTTTACCCTGTTCCCCCAATCTCAACTTGCAAATATTTTGAGTCACAACCACATGGTTTTGGGTTTTGTTACAATCTAATGTTACATAATCATCATAACTCTCCTTCTTTAGGTCATTTCCAACGTGATGCTGAATCTGGCTGGAGTTGCTTTTGCCATTACCGCCATCGTCCTCTACTCCATTAACTTGGCACGAGCGAATGTGTACAACCTCTGCCAGAGGGACTATAATTACTGGTACGGGTCTCATACAACAGTGGCTCCATCTCCTGATGAGAAGTACCTGATGGAGCGATGCATGGATGGGCAAGCCATTATTCTGGTGAGTGTAGAGAACACCAGCTCCAGTTTGAATTTACAGCTGTTGCATTAAAATTGAGAGTTGCTGGTTCTGGATCTCTCTCATAACACAGGAAACATTTAAAACAGCAAAGGATCTGAAGTCACAAACACTTGATGACTGTTTTCACTAGAACGTAAACAAAGGAAGTGATAGTTGTCCTTAGACATTCAAATAAAGCTGTCAGAATTGAATTGAATGAAAGTGTTTTTGTAGTGTGAGATTGATTATTGATCATGTGACCTGAGGGAGGAGATTTGTTTTATCCTGTGCTTCCTTGTGTCCCATCAGATGCTTCTGAGAGGCATCAACGCTGTGCTCATCATCATGTCGGCTCTTCAGCTCTGCCTCACCATCAGCTCTGCTGTGTTGGGCATCAAGGCTTTAAAGAAGGACAAGAGCGTGAACAAGGTACAATATGTGAAGTCCTATTTTTATTAAACACCTTCATTTACATGCTCAACCATACACAGCATACAGTCAGACAAAATATTGATTTGAAGTTAATGGAATTTAATGTTATGTTATTTCATTTAGATCCCTGATGACGGTGAGATCTGCAAACCGCTGCTGGACGACATCACTGATAATCCCACAGTCTGAGGGAAGGTCTCTGCTTTAATCTGCACTGTGCATTTCCTGCACTGACGTACTTGTATTCCTTAAGGGAATAGTATATTTGTTGCCTTTTATCGGGGCTATTTTCCACGGTCATCCTCAAGTCCGGCCTGCGCTCGCAAGCCGTACGTTACGGAGTCACGTAACCAAACATGACAGCAGTGCCATTTGTTAGACTGACAGCTGATTGGCTTATAATCGTTTTGTGACCAAAGGGGGCGGGATGTCTGAATTTGGTTGGATAGAAATAGAAACAGCTTTACGTGTTGTATTCTTTGAACCTTTTGCTTTTACCTTTTACTCAGAAACGTCTGGCGAGCGACCTGTTGGAGACCACCTTGAAGGGAAAAAAATGATTTTGAAAAAGAAAATTATTTAAAAAAAATTGTCTATTCAACCACAAATTTCGCGACCCCCCCTGCAGTACCTCCGCGGACCCCCTGGGGGTGAAGGAGGAAAAGGAGAATAAAATGTAAACGTAGACAGGGCGGAACAATCCACAATCGCCCCTGTGCTGCCCGGACCATAAATAGCGGCGCGTTTGTTTACTTAGCTACGGGGTCGGTTGCCCGGTAACGCGTGGCTTGTTAACCCTTTAAGTGCCTCGTGACGTGTTGCTTTGTTAGTTCCTCAAATTGTGAAGATTGATGAAGAGAGGAAGAATATGTCCAAATGAATTTGAATAAATACGATGTAAAATAGTTCATGTTAAAGAATACAGTTTGTATGTGTATGAGTAATAGGTAATTTACTTTATTTGCACTTAATGTATACTTTAAGGACACTTTTGGTTTCACAGTATTAAAGTGTGTGTTTCCTGTCAATATTGGTTTCATGTGAATTATTTGCAATAGCATGTTAAGTATGTACAGTATTTTTTTTTTTTTAGTGTATCCCTTGGTTGATTTAAATGTTTTCCCCTGCTGCCATTGCCATTTAAAATGATGAAGTAAAGGATCTGTCAAACTAAACTGCTGCACCTGATAAATTAAATGGAAGTGGAATTAGAGTAGATTCCAGTTGGACGTCTTGGTAGATGACTCGACTCCTTTCAAGTGGGGAAACTGCACAGGCAAATAATACAGAACTTGACAAATAAACACATGTGAAACTCTGAAGTGCAGCTCACGTGTTACCCATATATTCAAATTACGTGGGAATGATGAGGAATCACTAACTTGCTCCTCTTGTTATAATGTGCTTTCTTTTCTTTTTTAAAAGCGCTGTAACTCACTCAGTTCCACCTGATGCTGCTGCAGCACACGTCACCTGCACCAACCGCTTCTGTTTGCTCAGTGTTTCTGCCGGGAAACACGGACTCACTGTACTTCCTTATTTGATATAAAGTCAACAGCAGCTTCTCATCTAAAGGCGAACTTCACCAGAAACAATGGAAACTTTGCACAGAAGTTATTAAAAACATACACAAATGTAGGTTTGTGTGTGTGTGTGTGTGTGTGTGTGTGTGTGTGTGTGTGTGTGAGAGAGAGAGAGAGAGAGAGAAAGAGAGAGAGAGATTTTTCTTATTGTCCTTTCTTCTGTTCTGTTCTGAAGCCTGGTATATTTTCACAATAAGAGTTGAGAACACGCGTGTGCAGGGGCTTTAGAATCAGACTCGTGTTTATTGCCATGTATGTTTTCACTTGCAGGGAATTCGCTTTGGTGTTTGGTGCAATGCAAATATGAAGAGAGAAATAAATGATTTAATAGATGTAGACCTCTATGAGCAGCACACACACACCGCTTATGATGTGGAAGTGGCAGGGTTTAAAGGCATTACTTACATTCAGCACTGTGAGGAAACATGCTGCATCATGCCTGCAAATACAAAACCCGCCTGCTGCCAGGGAACAAAGAGGAGGAGCTGATTGGCTGGCTGACTGACTATGCTTCCTGCAATAGGAGAGAGGCTGGTTCTCCTCTGTGATCTGCGTCATTATGCTTCATTTCATTTCCGATCAACCAGAAACAGGTAAACACCTAACTTTTTTTCGTGTTCTGATCTCAATCTTTGTTTCTAAAGTAACTAACGATTCCACGTTAGCAGCGCTCTGCTTGTGGCCGTTTTACGCTCAGATTGAAAAATTAATTTCAAACAAGTTTTGATTTCCAGTAGAATAACATAATGATCTTCCTGAGTGCCGCGGGGTTCGATCTGAAAGCCTCACATTGGTTTACATGTTTGACCTGGTGCACACCTGACACGAGTTAGAATTCTAAATGTTCGTTTTTATGTAATTGTATGTATCTATGTTTATTTTAACTCTTTTACTATTCTTGTATTTAACGTCTATTTGATTTTTATTTTATTCGGGGTTTTTTTCAATTAGTGTAAGCTTTTCTTACCTGCTGTTCTTTCAGCTCCGGTAAAGCTTTCGCAGTCATGTCGGTGGTAGAAAGCTGCCATTTTTTTACACTTTGCTTGATTGAATCCGTTGACATCATGGTTGTACATTTCTTTTATGATTGCACTTGCAGTGATCACTCCTAATAATATTAAATCCAAAAATCTCAGGTGAAAAATGCCTAAAAAGTTCATTAAACTTGTAATGCAGCCCGAAAAGGCATGTGGATTCTGCCTCCTTCCTGGGGATCTAGGAGTTTCATATCCAAAGTAGACTTTCACCTTAAGATATCAAATGTGAACTGACCTCAATCTGTTCCAGCAGTTTGTTGCTGCAGCGTGGTTTCACTCTGTTGTCTCTCCTCAGTCTGCAGGAGGAGGCGAGATGTCCGTAGCCATGGCCAAATCTGAAGGGGTCACAGTGTTCACTGTGACCTCTGACCCCAACAGTTCCTGCCCTCCAATATGCCAAATCCTGAAGAGCCTCTGCTACAGCCCAGTGTGCTGCTCTGTGTCTCAGCGTCTGAGGATGTTCCACACCGGGTCTCAGTCAGCACTTGGGGTGAGAAGCCTGAGAACTGCTGCCCTGGGGTTATTATTCATGCAGCCACTTACACACATGATGATGATGATGATTCTCTTCTTCCTGCTTAGGCTTTGCAGATTTTGGTTGGGTTGATCCACATCGGGCTTGGAGCCATCCTCTGCAGCATTGGTCCTGTCTATTGGGGGGTTATTAGTGGAACCGCTTGTCCTTATTGGCTTGGAGCTTTGGTAAGCCAACATGTTCTCTGTATTTGTTTTGTCTGTCACCTTCACTCTGTAGTCCAAATACTTTGGACAACAGTTTTGCTGTGAAAACAATCTGTGTCCTCACACACTTCACAGTGTGTAAGAGAGGCCGTCCTGATAAAGCAAAATTTTCCAGCTCGTGTGCAGGCGACAGTCGGGTCGGCCCTTTGTGTGGCTGATGAAGCCACTGAGCATGTCGCAATCCACACCACAGCAGCCACAATGTGAAGCATGTTGTCTTTAGTGCCTGTATATTATTACATGAAACTAACTTTAACTCCAAACAAGCAATCGGCTTCACACAGATATTGTTCATTCAGTCTTAGAACCCACTGAATCTCTACTGTTAGTCTGGAAAAGAGGACCTGAAAGAAAACATTTTGTCTCTTTCAGTTCATGCTGTTTGGGGTCGCGTGCATTCTGTCTGACAAGTTCCCGAGTCCATGCCTGGTGAGTATCTCCGTGATGGAACAGGCATCATTTTACAGTCACTCCTGTACACCTTCAACACGGGACGTTACGGCTCACCTGATATGTTGGTTTGGCGCCGACATGGCCTCATAAATGTTGCCACAATGACCTCAAATCTCCCACAGTGACTGTTTGAAGTTTAAGACCTAATTTTTTCACCCTGTTCCCCCAATCTCAACTTGCAAATATTTTGAATCACAACCACATGGTTTTGGGTTTTGTTACAATCTAATGTTACATAATCATCATAACTCTCCTTCTTTAGGTCATTTCCAACGTGATGCTGAATCTGGCTGGAGTTGCTTTTGCCATTACCGCCATCGTCCTCTACTCCATTAACTTGGCACTAACGAATGTGTACAACCTCTGCCAGAGGGACTATAATTACTGGTACGGGTCTCATACAACAGTGGCTCCATCTCCTGATGAGGAGTACCTGATGGAGCGATGCATGGATGGGAAAGCCATTATTCTGGTGAGTGTAGAGAACACCAGCTCCAGTTTGAATTTACAGCTGTTGCATTAAAATTGAGAGTTGCTGGTTCTGGATCTCTCTCACAACACAGGAAACATTTAAAACAGCAAAGGATCTGAAGTCACAAACACTTGATGACTGTTTTCACTAGAACGTAAACAAAGGAAGTGATAGTTGTCCTTAGAGATTCAAATAAAGCTGTCAGAATTGAATTGAATGAAAGTGTTTTTGTAGTGTGAGATTGATTATTGATCATGTGACCTGAGGGAGGAGATTGGTTTTATCCTGTGCTTCCTTGTGTCCCATCAGATGCTTCTGAGAGGCATCAACGCTGTGCTCATCATCATGTCGGCTCTTCAGCTCTGCCTCACCATCAGCTCTGCTGTGTTGGGCATCAAGGCTTTAAAGAAGGACAAGAGCGTGAACAAGGTACAATATGTGAAGTCCTATTTTTATTAAACACCTTTATTTACATCTGATATTGTATACATTTGATGCTCAACCATACACAGCATACAGTCAGACAAAATATTGATTTGAAGTTAATGGAATTTAATGTAATGTTATTTCATTTAGATCCCTGATGACGGTGAGATCTGCAAACCGCTGCTGGACGACATCACTGATAATCCCACAGTCTGAGGGAAGGTCTCTGCTTTAATCTGCACTGTGCATTTCCTGCACTGACGTACTTTGATTCCTTAAATCATCAGTGGCTCTGATGATATTAGGAATCTAAAGTTGGTACATGGAGTTGCTTTTATTCAAATGATTGCACTTAAAATTTCACATTTAAACAAATCTTGTGGTCTTGTGTTCCACCTGCTCTGGATATTATCTTAGATAACAAACAATCAAGCTCTTATTCTTACTTATAACGTTTTAATGCATTGTGTTAAATGTGGTGTTAATTGATTTAGTAGTGATTTGGGATTTGGTTCTATATGTTTTCAAATAAAGGCTTGAAACGTTTGCTTTGGGTCGTGTTTGTCAAATATTCATACATTTTAGTTAAAACAATAGTTTACTGTTGTTGTAACAACTGTCTGAATCAGAAAGGGATTGATGAAAGGCAGGAAATTCCCACTTCCGGAAATCCAAGTTATTTCCAAACTGAGCATGCCGGGGATCATGGCTGGGTATTGATACTTATTAGTGTTTGAATCAGCTTTCAGATTAGATCTCATCTGTTTTGCTGAACATTTACCAGGAAACGATTGATCCTGACAGGGAAGAGCCTGCTCTTCTAACATGGACCTGTGTCTGGTGGCTGTATTTCCAATATTCACAATTATCTGCTTGTCATGATACTCTGAACCAGATACTTGATGTTTTCCTCATTATGTCATATTTGCTGTGCCTGACCTGACAGCATTGTGGTAAGCGTGAGGACTTGTTTGCCAGATGTACTACCACATGTTGGAGACCCAGCTGTTTCTTGCTATGATTGAAAACACTGAAAAGTGAAGTCACAACAAAGGAACAACCTCATGCCAAGAGAGTCTTTACCAACAGTTACACCCGAGGGTGTACAGTGGTGAATACCATGCTGTTTTCCTAAACACATAGTGTTTAGTAAATGATTATAAGATTCAAATGGCAGCCTGAGGTGTGAAGACGACAGTGTTCACACTGACCTCTGACCCTAGAAGTGTTGGGCCTCTGTTGTGTCAACTTCTTGGTCTGATAAGTTACAGTCCAGCGTGTTGTCTGCCTGTGAGCCTGAGAGGATTCACCCCCACGGCTCAGTTTGTCCTTAGAGAGAGCGATGCAACAAAATAACACAAGGAATAATGACTAATTATGAAGCAGGAATAAGTGGCATAATATACAGATACATCAAATTGTTGAAATGTTTATTCATTGTTGAAATGAATAAACATAATGTATGGAAATAGTACAGAATTTGATCTATTTATATTGCTTACGGTCATTGGCACAGCACCTCCCTGAGGAGCTTTGGTATAAATCTGTTATTATCAAATATTCTTGATGCTGTTGATTTCAACTTTTTTATTTTTAGTATTTGTTTTTATTGAAGCAAACATTTGACATGACAGTGCTCATACAGTTATAGGACATTTTGGAGATATTTTTTTATACAGAAAGAGGGGGAAAAGGACATTGAGATAGAGAAAGAAAGAAGGTTGTATTATTATTATTATAAGAGTTACATTTCTGTGATCTATGTTTCATGTTAGCAGATTTGTGGCAGAGATCAACATTCAGACTCTGATGGGATCAATACCCAGCCATGATCCACAGCATGCTCACTTTGGAAATTCTGTAACAACTTGGATTTCAGAAAGTGGGAAGTTCCTGCCTTTAACCCATTCCAGTAGTCGTAGGAGGCAGTAGTCGAGTGGGTAGGGCTTCCGCTTAAGAACCGGAGGGTTGCCGGTTCGAGTCCCTGCCGAGGTGCCCCTGAGCAAGGCACCAAACCCTCAATTGCTCCCCCCTCTGCGAAGGGTGGTAATATAATGTAATGTAAGTCGCTTTGGATAAAAGCGTCTGCCAAAGGATCGTAATGTAATGTAATGTAATTCCTTTCTGACTCACAGACAGTAAACTATTGACTTAATTAAAATGTATGAATAATGTGTCAAATATAACCCAAGCCAAGTGTTTCAAGCCTTTATTTCATAACATATAAAGAACATAATCCCGTTATCCCATTGAAACCTTCTAAATATGAATTAGAGCTTGATTGTATAGAATATAATATCCAGAGCAGGTGAAACATCAGTAAAAATCGAGGGGAAAAGAGACAACATTTGTTTAAATGTGAAAGTGCAATCATTTAGATGTAAGCAACTCCATGCTACAACTTTATTCAGAACCACTGATGATATAAGGAATCAGACTAAGTGCAGATTAAAGCAGAGACCTTCCCTCAGACTGTGGGATTATCAGTGAAGTCGTCCAGCAGCGGTTTGCAGATCTCACCGTCTTTGGGGATCTAAATGAAGGAACAGTAAAGCACATAAGAGGATATGATTCTATATTGAACCTGTTTAAGTGAAGAATTCCCTCTTAAAAGTCCCATTAGATTCAAATAAAAATGTTGTCTGACTGTATGCTGTGTATGGTTGAGCAACACATGTATAGAATATCAGATGTAAATAAAGGTGTTTAATAAAAATAGGACTTCACATATTGTACCTTGTTCACGCTCTTGTTCTTCTTTAAAGCCTTGATGCCCAACACAGCAGAGCTGATGGTGAGGCAGAGCTGAAGAGCCGACATGATGATGAGCACAGCGTTGATGCCTCTCAGAAGCATCTGATGGGACACAAGGAAGCACAGGATAAAACAAATCTCCTCCCTCAGGTCACATGATCAATAATCAATCTCACACTACAAAAACACTTTCATTCAATTCAATTCTGACAGCTTTATTTGAATCTCTAAGGACAACTATCACTTCCTTTGTTTACGTTCTAGTGAAAACAGTCATCAAGTGTTTGTGACTTCAGATCCTTTGCTGTTTTAAATGTTTCCTGTGTTATGAGAGAGATCCAGAACCAGCAACTCTCAATTTTAATGCAACACCTGCAAATTCAAACTGGAGCTGGTGTTCACTACACTCACCAGAATAATGGCTTTCCCATCCATGCATCGCTCCATCAGGTATTTCTCATCAGGAGATGGAGCCACTGTTGTACGAGACCTGTACCAGTAATCATTTTCGCGGTCACAGAGCCAGTACAAACGAATTTCTGCAATGTTAATGGAGTAGAGGACGATGGCGGTAATGGCAAAAGCAACTCCAGCCAGATTCAGCATCACGTTGGAAATGACCTAAAGAAGGAGAGTTATGATGATTATGTAACATTAGATTGTAACAAAACCCAAAACCATATGGAACAGTATTTTGTAGTTTTTACAGAAGTTGAAGGTTAGTCTACAAGGGGGAAATAAGTCTGAAACTTCATACTTAACTTAACTTAATACTTCCATCAGTGTGAGAGATTTGAGGTCATTGTGGCAACATTTATACTAATGATCGACTTAATTCAAATACTCACCAGGCATGGACTCGGGTACTTCTCAGACAGAATGCACGTGACCCCAAACAGGATGAACTGGAGGAAAGACAAAACGTCTTCTTCATTTTCTTTCATGTTATTTCAGTGAGCTACAACCGAATGAAAAATATCTGTGTGAAATATTAAGGGCTTACACTTACAAAGGTTTCAAAATAAAAGCCCCTAGTTTCAGCAGACAGATTCTTTTCATGGATGTGGTGCAGCCTGGTGACTAATATGATTATTGTTGTAGAGATGATGAAGTGCTATGGGAATGAACATCATGCTTTATATACAACTGGAGTACTGGAATCTGGCCCTTGTTAAGATCAGGGGCCCCATTAGACGTTGCTGTGATCTAAACTGGGTTTTCAAAGGGATTCCTACTGCTGTGGATGAACACAGAGACAAAACAAATCAACAGCATCTGTTTGCTTACCAAACCTCCAAGCCAATAAGGAAACATGGTTACATCCATAGCATACGAAGAGCCACCGCCACTGGCGCAGAGGATGGCTCCAAGCCCGATGTGGATCAATCCAACCAAAATCTGCAAAGCCTAAGCAGGAAGAACAGAATCATCATCATCATCATGTGTGTAAGTGGCTGCATGAATAATAACCCCAGGGCAGCAGTTCTCAGGCTTCTCACCCCAACTGCTGACTGAGACCCGGTGTGGAACATCCTCAGACGCTGAGACACAGAGCAGCACACTGGGCTGTAGCAGAGGCTCTTCAGGATTTGGCATATTGGAGGGCAGGAACTGTTGGGGTCAGAGGTCACAGTGAACACTGTGACCCCTTCAGATTTGGCCATGGCTACGGACATCTCGCCTCCTCCTGCAGACTGAGGAGAGACAACAGAGTGAAACCACGCTGCAGCAACAAACTGCTGGAATCTGTGCAGGTTGATGCATAATAAAATAACCCTCATTTGGTCTGAAGATGCAATATTATTGGTCCAAACAATTTAAACGGGATCCACCACTATGAGCCCTTTGTGTAAAAAGACACCAGTCCATTCAACAGATCGTGGCTGGGTAACATTGAGCTTAGGATCAAAGTACCTTTCAGATATGAACCAGTTAGACCTCATAGATTCTCAGGAACCTGGCAGCTTCACAGAATTTCCTGTTTAATAAGCAATATGTATCACCTATGTGTACGAAATGCGTTACACAAGTAAACGTGCCTATTCCCGCCGCATTCCAAGGTTTAATGGAATTTCACTGCATTTTCCACATGAGACCAAAAGCTAAAACAGGTAAACAAATAAAAACAAAAAAATTTGGGAAAATAAAATAAAATTGAAAAGAAGTAGAAGGTCTTTCAAGAATAATGAAAGTGTAAAAACAAACATAAATGCATGTAATGACATAAGACATAACATAAAAACACGATCTGAACATATTAAAATAATTATACTCGTAAGAATAACTCGTTGCGAGCCTTTCACATCGAACCCCGCCCTTCACTCTCTGACAAAGCATTAAAAGCCCAGCGCGGAAGGCAGAGAGATCATAATGTTATTCTACTGGAAATCTAAACTTAAACGTTATTTGTTTAAACGTGTTCCTCATTCTGATCCTAGAACGGCCACAAAATACATCGCTTCAGTCCCTTTGACGTGGAATCTTTACTTACGTTAGAAACAAAGATGAAAACAGTTCGGTTGTTCGGGTCTAAAATGAAGCGTTTACAGATGAAAACAGAGAACGTCTGCGCGACTGTGACGCACTTTGTCCTGGAGGAAGAAGTTCGCTCGGTTTCCCGGTAGTTCCTCCCCTCGTCCGCCAGCAGAGCCGGAGCTTAACCCTTTACTGATCAATAATCCAAAATGATCGACAAAGACGAGGTGAATGTGTGTTTTGATTCGTAATGAACGTTTGTTGTTTGGTTTGACATGGAAACATACTATGCTGGCTTCACTTGCTGTCGGAAAATTGAAAGTCGTGGTCGATGCAGGGAAAACCTTTTATAAGGAGGAAATGCAGCAAGTGTGATGTTTACACTTTATTTAATGAAAACGATTGCAAAGGGGCTGTTATAATAATCATACAGGATCAGAGGTGCTGACGTGTGAATGAATTTAAGCTAACAGTTGAACCAGAAGAACATTTGGAGAGACACGAAGCCCCGAGGAGCTTCATTCATTCACAATAACAAAATGAACTACAACTGTGTGTGAAAAAAAGAGATGGCAAATTAATAATGTATGTATAATGTAATAATGTATGTAAATATATATATATAGTTTGAAATTATTTTTCTGGAAGGTTTCCTCCTCAGCTAATATCAATAATTAACAATTAATTATAAAGGGGCGGTTCAAATGTATTAATTATACACAAATAAATATAATATAAAGATATTTATTATTCATTCATTATTTGTTGTTCTCTTGTTTCTTTCATAAATGTGGAAAAGGATCAAATGTTTATATTTTTTAAGAAGCATTAAGATGAAAGAAAGATGAAAGACAAATAAGTAATACAGACTTGAAATTGATTTTATAAATGTATTTATTTTACATCTCAATTATGGTTGAGAAGAAAAAAATGTTCAATTGTTAAACTATTACATTTTCAAGGCATTCCAAAAGTTTAGTTTACCTGTGAAATTGATTATATTTAATTACTTTTAGACAGGTTTCTGCAATATTTGATGAGTGGTTGTGCCGTGGATCAAGCACATTGAGGAGCAAGTGAATGGTGGGATAGAGCAGAATGCAGACAATGATGGGTAAAGTTAGCTAGTGGGTGAGATCTTACACTCGGGCTTTAAACAGCTTCTTGGCCCCACCAGTTTAAACCGATCACAGTCTGAATGAGGTCGATGCCGGGGAAGTCCATTGCGATGATACCGAAGCACGGTCTGGGCTGATTGGGGTAAAACTGTCTCAGGTATTGATTGAGCCATGGGTTTACCTTCTCTGCCACCTTTTTGGGCGTTAGAAACATTCCCCACAAAGTACCAAAGCCAGTCCCACTGCTGTAGGTCAGAATAGCATTAGCGCCACCGCAAGCTTCAGTGGCTTCGTTCAGCTGCTTTATTATCTTGTTGTCTTTATCTTTAACGTTCGAAACCTTGTTGTTACTTTTACCGTCGGTGTCAATGAGAGGGATTCCCAGAGTGAAGGTACTTTTCTGCAAGAACACTATTTTCCCCCTGACCTGACCCAGAGTGGGCATCCCTGAGTCCACCCACACATGCTGCTCGTTGCCAAGCAGATTCCGCACCATTTGATTAACGGTGTTCTTGTCGAAGAACTGAGGTTGCACGCGGATTAAAACAGCCTCGGTCTTAAACTCGGACAGGAAGGCTTGCACGGTGTCCAGGACCACCTTGAGAGTGCTGTGCTGGTACATGATCCCATGCATAACGTAGAGGGAGTCGCCCAGTGCGAACACTTTAAGGTCGAGGAAACGTATGCCGGCCCTCAGCTGATCCCTCAGGCTTAGGACTTGGCATTCGGCTTCTGGGCCTCCGTAATGGGCCATGCTGTTATGGGTGCCTGGGAAGGTGATGAGAGAGAGGGTGCGGAAGTTCTGGATGCCCGACATCCAGGGAATATTGTAGGACCCAGGGAGCACGAGGTTTGCATTGCCGTTAAAGAAACTGTCCCCGTAGCAGGAAAACCTGAAGAACAAGAGCTTGTGAGCCATAAAACTATAACTTCAAAGTATTTTCCTACTATTCCTACTATTGTATTATACTTACGTGACAGACAGCAAGACACTGCAGAAAAGCAGATATTTGTGGCCAGCCTCCATTTTTGATGGAATCCACCAAAAGACTTGTGAAATGAATTTACAGCAGCCTGGAAGTCAGCAATAAGTACAATGAAAGATTAACAAAGTTCTCATTTTCAATCATTTCAGTATCAATATGTACCTAATTGTCGGCGCTACCTTACAGCCTGGACGTCCTCACCACTCACACACTCCAGTAGGGTAGCTTATTCTACTACAACAAAATCCGTAATTTATATTGCTTGGTTATCAGAGATATTATGGGTGTCAACATCAAATAGGAATGATATGTTAGGAGACTTTTCGCTTGTATTTAAATGGAGGTCAGAGTGTGTTTGCATATCAGGTTTGGCTGTTTGCTTATAGTGTGTTTGAGAAGGTGGATCCAGTGAATAATGTCACTGGGAAATGAAATCAGATCAGATTAGATGTGATTTCATATTTGTACTGTTAACATTAACTAGGAATTATCTTGAATGCAGCCACACCAGGGCAGCAGAGATGATAACTCCAGCACAGGCAGTGAGGCTCACACCACACTGGGCATTATGTGCCAAAGGAGCCACTGTTTCTATCACATTTACTATAGAAGTATTACTGAAAGCTTGCCAACAGTTTCTTTCAAAGGTTCACTATTAACACATTACATAATTAAGATAAGATAAGATAAACATTGGGGTTACAACAGCAAGATTGTAGCAAAGGGAGGCTTCAGTAGATAATAGATTAGTAAATTATTTGAAAATAAGGACCATTTTCACATTTTTGAAGAAAATAAAAGTGTTTGTTGGGTGTCTCTATCACTAATAAACAGTAGCATTTGATTCCAGCCAAAGTAAAGTCACGTGTCAACAAAAACCCATTCGGGAGATTAATTAAAATCAATCAATAATTGCACATCCGCTTAGCCAGTGTAAGAGCCAAATGACCCGGATGATAAGTAATATTTATTCAAAAACTACTTAATATTGATGACTGATGATTTAATTTTAAAGATCATATGGTCCATATTAGTCGAATGACGTCAATATTATACCGTTGTTCGTTTTGGTGACATCAATGTTGTAATTCTGTTCGTTTCGTGACGCCAATGTAGTTTATTTAAGTAGCTTGGAGGTCAGACACTGTTTGAAGCAACGCAGTTTTTTCACATTGTAATTTCGTGTTTTCTAATTAAACGTTCAAAGGAAAGTTGCCTTGACTTGGCGGAACGAAGTTTGCTCATATTCGTGGTGCATTCACAGTGAAGAGGAAACAAAAGAGTCGGTCTATCTGCGCTAATGTCAGGTTTGTCTGCCGATGTGTCATCAAACTTTTACTAGATTATACCAATTGACGTGATTTCAGGCAGTTATGTAATTGAGCCAACATGTCCCACGAAGATATGAACAGTATTACCAGTTGCATTTGTGTGTGTATTTAATCGCATTTGATTTCGAGATAAATTGTTTCTAATTATGTGCATAAATATCGTTGTTCCGTTAATCAAACAACTGCTACGCAATTGTACAGTTCAACATCTCTTCATTAATATGACATAGTTAAAGCAATTCTCTTCCCCACTAGGTGGCGCTGTCCCAGTTTTGTCAATCGTGTCTATTGGGGCAGCGCTAAAGATGCTTTTGTGAACTCTCGGAAATTTTTCTATCGTAGGTGGGCACGGTAAAAAATCAATTGAATGCGTCAGGGGAGAGAAAATGTCCAATATTTTGATGTGTGGGCTTTATCAGCGGCCAATAAAAATGTATATTGACCTTAATAACGTACATTTTTCAATCGTCTTCTACTTGGTTCAAATGTACACACTTTAGTGTAGGACAAGACGTGTAATTACAACTTCTGTGTTCTAAAGTGAAAAAGTACGACGAGCCCTGGAATGCATCAGAAGGAGTAGTAAAGATGGCGGAGAATAGCGGCTCGGAGCCTCCTGTGGATGCCAACGTAGATATAAATGCTGCCGGAGGAGCGACCATGATCGTGGTGACTGTCAAAACTCTCAAAGAAAAGGAGGAAATTGCTATTTCGGAAGATTCCTCCGTGGCCCAGGTGCGTTTACCGGCCGTTTTTGACAACTTGTACTGCAATTTACGTCAGTAGCCTCAGAAGGGTTAGCTTAGTGCCTGAACGAGCTAACTTAACCCCAACGGGCTGTAGTTTATAATTTGTCATTACATTGTCTTCTCACATATTTTCATTCATTTGTCATTGAACAGTGGGGTTTGGCGGATTAAGTTAGACGCGTATGAGTAAAGTTATCACAGGGGCTTTCACGTAGCTTCTGTAACATTGCGACATCCAGACTCGTCAGCTAACAGTTAACAGCTAACTGTTTAGTTGTTACGCTGACGTGAAGTAACCCGCGTGTTTTCTGCTGATTCATGGTCGCTGCGGACGGGGATCACTCTGATGGTGACCGCGGTCCAAACGCGATAAGAAGGAGATAAGCGTTGTTCCGTGATCCATCTGCCCCCGCGGGTCACAGGGGCGGATGTTAGGCACGTTTACGGGGAGACTTCTGCCCCGAAATCACAGGTGTTTCCCCGCAGTGACAGCAGCTAGAGAAACCCGGAAGTGGAAACCAGTGGATTAGTGGTTCTCCTTCTGTAACTTAGTGTCATCATATATAGATCACGTAGCTGCACCCCATGGAGCCCATTACTGATGATGATGTCACATTTCATGAATGAGGCCTCTTGCTGATTGGTTAGTGGGGTGCGGGGGGGGGGGGGGGGGGGGTGAAATGTTTAGGTGAAATCCTGAAGTCAACATCATTGATATTGTCACAATTAAGTAGATTTGTGTTGACATGTTGCGTCTGGTTTATGAGGGACAACAGTGACTTTCAAGAAATGTCCATTTTGTGAGCTTACCTGTGGTGATACTGGATGGTGCTGCAGGTACAGACCACCTAACAATGACATCATCATCTGCAGCTTCTAAGCACTAGTTTGGAGGTTGGAAATCCATATGTATTAGATTTAACAAACCCTGTTAAACCATCTATTATTATTACCATATTATTATTATTAATGTTATTGTAATTATTATTATCCATGCCTGCCGTAACACTGCCTGTAGAGAGAGTAGGTGCTCTTCAGAATCCCTTTGAACCGAGTACATTTTTTGAAACTATATTTCTCTGCTGCTTGTGATCACAAACAAAAACAGCAAATTAGAAGCTAAGAGTTTCTAGTTTCCTAGTCCTTTTTTTTGGGTTTCTTAACTTATTCTCAATTTCATTTACCAAACCCCATATTTGTCATCCTTGCAGTTCAAAGAAGAAATACTAAAGAGATTCAAAGCCAAGCCGGACAATTTGGTGTTGATATTTGCTGGGAAGATTTTGAAGGATGGAGAGTCTCTACACCAGCACGGGATCAAAGATGGACTCACAATTCATCTTGTTATCAAGACGGCCCCGAAGTGAGTACATTTGAGTCGAAGCCTAAAATGACAATTCAACTTAAGACTTCAGTTTGACGGTTGCTTTGTCTCTTCAGATCGACAGGCAGCAGTGCGTCTCAGCCGAGCTCCAGCTCTGCAGCACCTCAAGCCACCACCACCACCAGCACCACCACCAACGCCACTGCATCAGGCGGCGGCACAGGCGGCGGCACAGGCGGCGGCACAGGAGGCGGCACGGCTCCATCACCGGCACAACCTGCTAACTCCATGAGTAAGAGTGAATACACGCCAACACCGGTGCTTGATTCCCACCTGCTCCTGTTGCCAAGATACATAATCAAGAGTGAAGCTGGAGACTTGATGCTAGGTTACGTCTGATACATGTAGCTCCTCATGGAACTGAAATCCCTCCTGCTGGTCTTTTTGTTCCTCCCACACCTGTGCTCTCATGTTATTCTCTTATCTGAAGTATAGATTCTTTAGACAAATCTCATAAAACAACTACTACTGTCCAATAGGCTCTCCACTCTCAACACACACCCGGCCGCAGAAGAAGCAATGGGAAGTTACTAAACCCCAGCTGTTCCCCTTCTCCTAAAGGTGGACTGGGCGACCTGTTGGGCATGGGTATGTCATCATCCAACTTTGCGGAGATGCAGCAGCAGATGCAGAGGCAGCTGATGTCCAACCCAGAGATGCTGTCTCAGATCATGGAGAACCCGCTGGTCCAGAACATGATGTCCAACCCAGACCTGATGCGACAGATGTTTGTGGGCAACCCCCAGATGCAGCAGCTCATGGAACGCAACCCCGAGATCTCCCACATGCTCAACAACCCTGAGCTGATGAGACAGGTGAGGGCAGAGCTTTCTCGGTCCACGTTAAGATGGCTTTGAATTGCACGCCATCGCTCCTTTTGTTTTCTTTCTCTCCTCGATGCTGATCTAAAGCCTCCTTTCCCCCCAGAGCCCCCCCTCCTCCTTTAACCTTTCACCCCTCAATTGTTGTTGTTGTCTCGCCCATCTTTTCCTCCACAGACTATGGAGTTGGCAAGGAATCCAGCAATGATGCAAGAAATGATGCGCAACCAGGACCGGGCGCTCAGCAACCTGGAGAGCATCCCTGGGGGTTACAATGCTCTACGGAGGATGTATACAGACATACAGGAGCCCATGTTCAGTGCTGCAAGGGAGCAGGTGAGCTGTCACCGTACGCACTGGGTTCATCTGCTGACGTAGCATTCAAACCTTATGCAAAGCGGCGATCTGATGGAGGCTGATAAGATCATTTCTGGTTTGTGATAATCTCTTACAGTTTGGAAACAATCCTTTCTCTGCCCTGGGGAGTAACGCGGAGAACTCTGGAGTTCAGCCATCAAGAACAGAAAATAGAGAGCCCTTACCAAACCCCTGGGGTCCTCCGTCACCCTCAGCGTCAGCGGCAACAGGCGCCTCCATGTTATCCTCCTCTGCAGCCGGCTCGGCTCCCAACCCCTTCAACCCCCTGGGCATGGGCGGCATGGGACTCGGCAACGGTAAATAACGTACCAGCACTGCTTCAGCTCATACGTGTTATAGTAACCTGTTTGTAACCCGGGCAATGATATATGTGTGGCATTTAGTTTTCCTTCTGCGTTCTGATCCACCTCTCCCTGGTCTGTGTTAAGCTGGCTTCAGTAGTCCAGGCATGCAGGGTCTGATGCAGCAGATGGCAGAAAACCCACAGCTGATGCAGAACATGCTGTCGGCGCCATACATGCGCAACGCAATGCAGTCCATGGCACAAAATCCAGACATTGCATCACAGGTGGGCGTGATAGTCATATTTTGGTGGCTTTGATGTTACAGCCTCGTGTTCTGCTGTCAGGCTTGCTCGCCATTTGAAGGTTTTGTGGCTCTGGGTCATTTGTTCTTTCGTCTTTCTCAGGCTCTGTTGAACAACCCTCTGTTCGCCGGCAACCCCCAGCTGCAGGAACAGATGAGAAATCAGCTTCCTATGTTTCTCCAGCAGGTTAGATCAGAGACATTGAGCCATGTGATGGTGGCGTGATTGAAGCTGTGAAGGTTCGGACAAAAGATTCAGGCCCAGATTCAAACTCTTCATGTCTTTTGTTGAGCAGATGCAGAATCCTGACACGATGTCTGCACTCACCAACCCCAGAGCCATGCAGGCCCTCATACAGATTCAACAGGGCCTGCAGGCCCTACAAGGCGAGGTCCCAGGGCTCACCAGGTACTCTTACTTTAGCTGAAGCAGATATTCATTACCCTGCAATTGGTGATTCCTACATTCCCCAGCTTAGGAAAAGGCTTTGAATTTGAATCCATTTGTCTGCATTCCTAACTTGTCTTTCCTCCCCCCTCTAGTTTGAATCCCGGAGGAGCTGGAGTCATTCCTCCCACCACAGGGGGCAGCGTCCCCCCAGGGAACCCCCCGGGGAACCCCCCTGCCTCCACACCAGGACCAACCACAACCTCCGCCTCCCCTCCCTCTCAGCAGCAGCTCATGCAGCAAATGTTACAGATGTTTGCAGGCGGTGGCGGCGGCGGTGGCGGTTCTTCGGTATGTTCTATCATCGTGATCTGACTTTGTCTAGTTTGTGACAGAAAACACCAATCAGGCCTGGGTCATTAAGGCAGGATAGCACAGGGAATCTGTTTGTGTCGGTTCATTGAAGCGTGCATGGGGCAGAATATTCTCAACCACCAAAACAGTGAAACCTAAAGTTTAACTAACAGCTTACAGCGGCCAACAGAACCTCCAGATTTTCCGCAAATATTCTCTTCTGTAAATGAATAACACCTGACTTAACGCATCATCTCCTCCCTCGCAGACTCCGACCCCAGAGGTTCGGTTCCAGCATCAGTTAGACCAGCTCAACGCCATGGGCTTCATCAACCGCGAAGCCAACCTGCAGGCACTCATCGCCACGGGAGGAGATATCAACGCTGCCATCGAGAGACTGCTGGGCTCCCAGCCCTCCTAAACTCGCTCAGCCCCCCTCAGATCATGATAGCGGTCGTGGGTTGATAAAAAAAATTGAAAGAATAATTCTAGGATTGAATGTGGACCATTGGGAGACTTGGGTTGAGAGATGGGAGTGGAGTCGGTCCATCACACACACACACACACACACCCACCCGTCTCCCCCTGACCCTCTGATGGACTCAGTGGTATATCAATCACTTCTAATCTCTTCAGCTGATCTGTGAATTCTAGTAAATATGAACGGGGGGGGAGGGGGGGGGAGTTATGAAATCATGATGGGAGAGTTGGAAGGAAGGATGTTGCCAGTTTCAGTCCCTAACAGAATTAGTCCTGTGCTACATGCTGTGGAACGGCAGTACTGCTGCAACACAACGCGACAACTAACACTGCTGCCACCGCCGTCACTCCTGCCAGTGCAACCCAGGATGGTTTCTGAATGACGAATGCTGGTTCACTGGACTTCTGCATGAGATTACCAAGGAATTAACATATTTTTAACAGACTTGTCTTTAGGTGGTGAAGTAACGCGTTTTGAACCTGACTGTAGACGGCGTTGTGTGGAAGATCCTCTTCAGTTTTGCGCTCTGTCACATATTTTTCTCCGCCTCTGTGCTTAAACCTATCTGACTAGTATTTATTACAAGAACAGCTTCATTTCTCCTTGACATTCTTGACAGTACTGAAGCTTGTTTGTATGGTTATCACAGCTGCCTACATGTTTTTGTGTTAAGGAGGACAAACTGATCATTTTCAGGTTGAAAGATGAGGAAGTTGTTCCACCAACTCATGCAATAAATTTAGACCATTTCATGTTAATGTCTATGTAAAGAAACCCACGCGTTTTGTTTCCTTTTTCCAGGAAATAAGTTAGTGTTTATGCTTTAAACAAGGAGATGGTCTATATACACACACACACACACACACACACACACATGTGTCAGCTGATGACCTGGGATCAAAGCTCTTGATGACTGGTAGAATATGTGAAAACATCACTGAAATGTTTTAAAATGATTAATGATTAAAGAAATCCTTTTGCAACACTATGTTGTGTATTTTCATACAAGCAGTGTAGTGCCTGACTGGAGTGTAGGGTTCAGTAATATGAATGATGTGTGATCTGGTGTGTGTGTGGCGTCCAACCCTTCTCCTCTGAATTACTGCATTCTCTGCAACATCGACCCTGAAAGAAAACAGGATTTTCTCTGCCTTGTTCTTGGATTTCACCTGTTTGTTTTAATATACTTTTAAAATACGTTAATGTGTGAATAATTTATTTTGACAGATGCAAATTGGGGGGGGGGGGGGGGCTGAATTTAGTCCTTGCTTGGCAGTTCCCATGTAGCCTGGCAGTGTGCGTTGAGGTGGTAGAGTGGCCTGTGATGGATTGCTTGCTGCTTCCAGTGATATCTGAAAGGTCTGACGCTCCTCAGAGATCAAAATAAACTCAAATTCACAGAAATCAACCAGTGATGTGCACATTTTGTGGGTGAATGTATTATTGGTCACAAAGACGTGTGCCAGACTGGAGTCGGTAAGGAAATAAACTAGTTTCACAGTAAAATGGAGTAACATTTTACTGTGATTCTGTTAGAGTAACATTTACACTCAAACAATTGATTTAAGATCAAATTATTATGTAATGAGTAGTTAAAAACAAAAATGTATCTCACATATTTATGGATTATTAACTTGTGTGTTTCTCGCTGCCCAAGCGGTGAAAACACAACTAGATAACTGGTGTATAAGCATAAATCCAGAGTTTACGGTTTAGAAACGCGACGGCGCTGGCAGTTTCGTCGCAACATCCAAGCTCCATATTTGATATTTCCGTTTCCGACATTACCCGAACGCACCATGACCTGGAATTTGCCAGATATGCGCTCGTTCACTACGATTCCCATAATGCACCGCGAACAAGGAAACGGAAAAGAAACATCAGCTGACTTGAGTTTGCTTGTCGATCGTTTAGTTTGTTGGGTTTTAAAGACGGTGGACATTTTAAAGTGGTGATTCGCGTTAATAAGGAGGCCGTAATGTTACGACCCAAAGCGCTGACGCAGGTTTTGAGCCAAGCGAATACAAACGGAGTCCAGAGCACACTGTGAGTAGAGACAGCTAGCGGCGGGCTAACGACGTGCTAACACACACACACACTGCTGTATTGTCACCTTTAGTGAGATCCTTTACACACACTTTCCTCTGCGATGTCATGTAGACTTTTAAGTGCAATAGAAAGCATCAGAATAAAAGCTGTTTTTAATATAGATGTTAAATGTAAAATATGATGACAGGATATGTCAAAGTCCTCGAAAGGGTCTTAAAATACTGTGTGTGTGTGTGTGTGTGTGTGTGTGTGTGTGTGTGTGTGTGTGTGTGTGTGTGTGTGTTTGTTTGTTTATGTATCAGTGCTGTTTCTATGCTTGATGGAATTAAAAGCTTGGATGACCTCGCCTCACATGTCATCCTGCTGTGTGTTGACTGATGATGTCACTTTGTGTTTTGCCCAGTTTGCTGAATAATGAAGGCTCGCTCTTGGCGTATTCTGGCTACGGCGACACCGACGCACGAGTAACAGCTGCCATAGCCAGCAACATCTGGGCGGCCTACGACAAGAATGGACACCAAGCATTCAACGAAGACAAACTCAAATTCATCCTCATGGATTGTATGGTGAGAGGCGACACTGTGACTGTGTTACTCCTCGTGTGTGTGTGTGTGTGTGTGAGAGTGTGAGTGTGTGAGAGTTCTAATGGATTCTTCTTCTACTCACAGGAGGGCAGGGTGGCCATCACACGGGTCGCAAACCTGCTACTGTGCATGTACGCCAAAGAGACAGTGGGGTTTGGAATGCTCAAAGCCAAGGTGAGACATTTAACACGTCAGATGTTTGTCGTCGTATTCACACACACACACACACACACACACACACAGTCAGTATGAGTTTTCCAATGACGTCGTCACGGCAGCAGCAGCAGGTTAAAGGTGAAGGGTCGGGTCAAACCTTAAAGAGAGATGGAACCATTCACTATCATCTAAATGGGCTTTGATCCAGAGGTGACTTAATTGCGGCTCCTTGTGTGTCTTTGTGTGGTGTGTGTGTGTGTGTCTTTGCAGGCTGAGGCCCTGGTGCAGTACCTGGAGGAGCCGTTAACCCAAGTGGCAGCGTCGTAGGGAAGATGTGACCGGAGCCTGCGGCCTGGCAAAGAAGGCGTCTTCTGTTCTGTCTATCACTCATGGACTCCTGTAACGTGCTCTGTGTCCACACCGCATACGTGCATATGTGTGTAAGTGAGTGGAGACCTGTGTGTGTGTGCGTTTGTGTGCTTGAGGAATTGGGGAAACGATGTATTTATAATATATCATCAAATCTAACAAACCATTTCTATGGATTTTCAACTCTCTTTGCTCCCCGGTGACTTTGTTTCCGTCTCGGCCTGTTTTTCCAAATGTCCCCGTTATTTGTCCAGAAATGTAGCGATGCAACTGCTGAGATGATTCCTCCTGTGTCATCTGCTCCCACGGCGACAGATTCATCCAATCACAGACATGCTGAGCACAGTTTGGCAGAAAACAAAAAATCTGTTTGAATCCGATCCAGGGGGGAGACAGGTGTGTGTGTGTGTGTGTGTGTGTGTGTGTGTGTGTGTGTGTGTGTGTGTGTGTGTGTGTGTGTGTGTGTGTGTGTGTGTGTGTGTGTGTGTGTGTGTGTGTGTGTGTGTGTGTGTGTGTGTGTGTGTGTGTGTGTGTGTGTGTGTGTGTGTGTTTTCTCTTTCAAAAGCTGTAAAATAAACCTTTTTGGATCAATATTCACACCTTTGCCAGACGTGTTATGTCTTTTAAAACAATCCAATCCAGATTAGAGGCGTTTGATTGGAAGTCTGATCGATCCTTATTGTTCCTAATTGCTTCTTTAGCTGCATGCAAGTTCAAGAACCAAGAAGCTCCTGTCATTTACCCGCCTGTGCTGAAACACAGATTAGTGTCTGTTACCATGTTCCCGTCTTCTCTCTTCCCCTCCACTGAACTTCTTTTCTCATCAGGATTATTTCCAGGTGACATCGGGCCAACAAGCTTGATTTCTGTTTTTCATTGCTTTTATTTCCTCTACATAATTACAGGATAAAAGGATCTTCATCAAATGCACTTTTATATTTTTCAGCTTTTATTGCCTTTTAAGCCTGAAACGAACATAAATCATCAACTTTTATTTCATCTCAAAGGACCATTGTGGAGGAATCCTCATTTACAAAGGTGTTAAGTTACACATAAAGAAGAAAACAACCAACCCAGTATAATTAGACATAAATAAATAAAGGCAGTTTTAATGAAATTAAATAATGGAAGTGCTTGCACAAATAAATTGAAACCAGACTTTCATCAAAGATAGAAAACCCTGAAAATTTTGCAAAAATGTGATCACAGTCCAGGCGTGAATAGAATTTATTTGCTTTCATTTGAAATCGGTGGAAGAGTCAGAAACCAGCAAGGAGTGAACATTTTTAAATTTTTAAATATACAAAACACATCAAATGTATCTTGTATCTGTACACGTGAAGCCATTAAAGGCATCATGTGACCGTGGTGCATTCATGGCACAGATTTCAATCTGACAGAATCGGATTGGGCTTCATCTCTTCTGCAAAGAGGAAGAGGATGATGTCTGTAATGTTTAGAAACAGGAAATCAGCTCACAAAACAGGCCAGGAATACAAACACATTCAAAACAAAAAGACAGAAGTTGTATTGCATGAATTGAATTTTCCCATCCCAGTGTGAATGTTCCCTTTCAAAGAGGAAGCAAAGGGATTCTGCCTCCTTCCTCAGAGCAGTTATCCCATTTGTCCAGCAGGGGGCGCCTGGTCGCTCCTCTCCTCTGTACCTGAGAGTCGCCCCACCTGTCCAACCTGCCCTGCAGCGACTCCACCACCGGGACACGCCCCCATCCGTGCCGCCCGGGCCCGGCCTCCACCCTCCAGCCTCCAGCCTCCATCCCTCCGCCCCTCCGCCCTGATACACGCCGCGGCTCCTGCTCCAACAGGCCGCCAGCCCGCAGCCAGCCACCGCTCACTGACTCACACCAGGAAGCGCAACGAGGAGGACGACACACTGGACGCCGCCTGACACACACTGTTTTCCTCCCGCTGTTGTCTGAAGATTCTTTGCTCTTTACATGTGAATCAGCGCAGCTCAGATCAAAGTGTGAGTGTGTGTTGGAGAGAGCAGGACGTCAGGAAACCGGAGTGTCGACACTGAATGGGCACAGCATGGGGTCAGATGAGGCCTACAACTTTGTTTTTAAGGGTGAGTATGCAGTTTCTCCTCTGATCCTGTTACCTATGACCGGCTGAGCAGTTATGATGTCATCCCTTTCCTATTTACGTATGCTACGCTCGTTCACCAGAATCCACTATATACGGCTTTACACTGCTGCTTTTGCGTGTAGGTAGAGAGTAGGACAGACACACAAAGCACAGGCGATGACCTACAAACCTCTTTGGGTCCAAATAAATACACATGTAGAGTCATTACGAGCAATTTCCATAAGTAATCTTGTGTGTAGGCTTTATTTGAAGTGTCAAAGCCTTTAAGGTGAGACGTTTATGTAACCCAAGACACACAAGTGTCAACGCAATCCCATCACAAGGACCTGCTCTCTGCTAATGGACGTATA
The DNA here is from genome assembly GCF_046128005.1 of Genypterus blacodes. Taxonomy (NCBI): domain Eukaryota; kingdom Metazoa; phylum Chordata; class Actinopteri; order Ophidiiformes; family Ophidiidae; genus Genypterus; species Genypterus blacodes. The sequence continues at coordinate 4,631,174 of NW_027466864.1, read as the reverse complement.
TCAAACGGGTAATTGTTGCAGGATGTGTACTTTAATTCCGGCTTATCCTTCTATTGTGGCACAGTGTGTGTGTGTGGGTGTGTGTACATACAGATACACTCCACCACGGCTCTTTGGAAAGGACTTTAATCTGTTTTAACATTGTGGCGTGTGTTTCCTTCTGTCTTCAGCATAAACACACACACACACACACACACACACACACACAGGTTTTGCTATATGACACAATGATTGCCTGCTGTGCTCGCTGCCTCCTCACAGACGCAGGAGGCGAGTGAGAGTCACATGCACAGAGGTGATTTGGTTGAAGTATTTTGGCATTTAGACACAAAAATGTCATGTTGATAATGTGCTGCCGGTGAAGGATGGAGTCAAAATAGCACCGAGTGACGTGGAATACTACCACGCATTCTATAAGACACCACAATGTATTTAAGGAGTTTTGGTGTACGACGATACACACACTACTACTCCAGTGCTCTTGAGCAACGTGCTGTGGGAACTCTGAAGCAGGCAGGGTTTCATTCCACAGAGCTCAACTCCACTCAAGGAAGGTGACATGTAATCATTGAAATCAAGGTTGTAGAGTTTGGAATGAAAACCTGCACAGTCACTCACACGTGCCGCATTCCATCATGAAACCTTTCCTCTTTCCTCCTCTCAACACTACGACCTTTCTTCTTGGCTTGTAATTTAAATCTCACACGTACGACGCTTTGGATAAAGGCGCCTGCCAAATGATGTAAATGTACCACATGTAAATGTTGTTTAACGTTTCCGCTATGATGTCCGGCCCGTGTTGGCAGCAGGGGCGTGGTAGAGCGGCACGGTTGGGCGGCACGGTAGAGCAGCTGTGTGCGCCGGCTGGAAGGTCACGAAAACAAACAAAAGGAAAATTTAATCCTCGCGGCGAGGCATCAAATTCTTCCCAACTTCCTCCCAATCGACAGAGCAGCCCTCCCCAGAGCTCGAAGGCCTCTTGTCCTGAGTCGCTATGGAAACCAGAGGTGTTGTTTGCATAAGGAGTTACTCAGTAGAGGAGAAAAAGGGGAAACTGCCTTCTTTTCTTTTTTTTTTTTTACCTCAAAAAGGAGTGCAGCGACTGAACGATGACCTCACACCGGCCCAAAGTGAAGAAACCTGTGAAACATTTTCCACTGCAGGTTAAATATGAGACCAGGAATCAGTTTAGATGGAAAGTAAATCAATATACAGTAAACTCAGTGACTGTATGTGGCTTTCTGCTTTCTGCGTCCTTCCTCATTCACATGTTTCCTTCCTTCAGCCCTTCCCTCTGTCCTTTCCTCCCTTTCCTTCCTCAGCTCTGGGATTGGAGGTATTTCCCAGATGCACACGCGCCTCACTCCATATTTAATGGCAGTTATTTGTCATTGTCACTCTTCTGATGTCATAAGGAGGCAGATTAGGATCTTATCCGCGCGCCGCCTGCCGTGTCCCAGCAAACAGCGGCCTCATCCAGTTATTGATTGAGCCGAGCTGCTGCTGCCGCCGCCGCCGCTGCCGTGTTTCCATAATGAGGTCATACTTTTCCGTCCGCACCAATTAAGCCGAGCCCCTTTCTCTGTCTCAATCAGCCACTTACACCTGAAACCCCCAACATTAGTCAGTGTAAATGTAGGGAGAGAAGCGGCGGCGTCTCCGTTATTCCGGGCCGTCTCGTCTCTGTTTACCCGAGGAGACGTTTATCTAGAAAGGAGGAAGTAGCAGCTTAACTTGTTCCACCTGATTCAGGACGGTTTCATTACACCGAGCCAAGGGTGACGCTCGTAAGAGAGGCTCGCACTCGAAAGGTTTCAGTTTTCTGGACAAACAAGTGTGTGTGTGTGTGTGTGTTTGTGTGTGTGTGTGTGTGTGTGTGTGTGTGTGTGTTGAAATAAGAGGAAGGGCAAAGTATGCACAATGACTCTTATTGTTATTACTGCACAGCTCCAATTATGTCCTCAGCTACTTATGGGGAAATGAAGGACAGACGTTTAGAGTCTTGATCCTCTTTCAGCGCCACACTGCTCTCACATGTGTCTGAAACCCTACCAGAGCTACAACACGTCTCCTCTGTCCACCTGCACTCCCCCACAATGGAGATAAAGGCATACGTACACCCGGTGCATGCTGGGATACTGCACAGCTTTTGGCGACCCTGAACAGGATAAGCAGGTTTAGAACACAAGCGGACGGACGGACGGATAGATGGATGGATGTACTCTACAGTGTCATACGATCTGTTTGCTAATCAATATTCTGCTGTTTTCTATTGTTATCCCACATCTTCCTCCTCTCCCGTCATTGTTTGCACCGTACACACAGAATTGTTCTTTGAAAATCACTAACCAACGCGGGTGTGGTGATGTTTTCGCAACCCTAATGGTGGCGTCTCAGACGAGAGAGACACGCCTGCGCTAGAAGAAGAAGAAGAAGTGGGCATTTTGAGCTGTGTGGATGTGAAAGAGTGGTTACAGGAGGCTTTGGCTTCTTTAACCGTTAAGTTACTCAAGACGTGCCAGGTTTAGTGTTTCAAGAGCCCAAACAAAGCCTGTGTCCTGGAATAGTGTGTCAGTCAATACCTCCCGTTCCCTCCAGTCTCCTCCACCTGCCTCTGGAACAAAGCTGGGCTGTGTTAGTTACAACTCTACGTGTCGCCGCGCTTGATATTCTCGCCACACCTGCTCACCGACCTGAGTTTTTTTTTTTTTGTTCTCTGAAAAATGTGGGTGACTCGTTCCCTTCCTGTTCTCTGTCCCCTCTCTCTCCTCTCTCTCCAGTGGTGCTTATAGGAGAGTCCGGCGTGGGCAAGAGCAACCTGCTGTCCCGCTTCACCAAGAACGAGTTCAACCACGACAGCCGCACCACCATCGGCGTGGAGTTCAGCACGCGGACGGTGCAGCTCCAAGGCTTCACCATCAAGGCCCAGATCTGGGACACGGCCGGCCTGGAGCGATACCGGGCCATCACCTCTGCGTAAGAGCGGGGACTCCTGACAGCATAGATCTGTTATTCATAGTACATCTGTGTCCAGTTCATGAAGCCACAAACACAAAGCCAAGCCACCGGAGCTTCACAAAGTTGACAAATAGGAGTATCAGTTAGTACTTTAGTGGATTTACTGATGTGTTGAAACGTGCACACGCATTAGCACATCACGCCTGCGTTGCGTTCGGTTACTTGTTTAGCAACCTGTGTGTGTGTGTGTGTGTCTGCGTCTAAGGGTGGTGCTGTTGTCAACCAAAACATGTGCGAGGAAAGTGGCCGAACCTCTTTCTCTCCTCCAACCAATCAGCTGAAAAACCAACCGCCACATTCTCGCCTCTGACCAATTTCCCCCAAATCCCGTTGGTTAGAGCCGAGCCCTCAGCGAGCGCTCTGTTCTGTCTGCATTCTTTTGTAATTAAACTTGAGGGATTAACGGAAGGGGGGGGGAGCATGTTTTAAAACAAAAGGACCATGTCAATTTTATTTTGATGTCGGGGGGGAAAGTCTGGGGGCATGCTACTCCAGGATTAGCTCTTTTCTGACAACCAGGCTTTCTGAGTAATTACTCTGCTGACTCCAATATGCTAATTTCCACTCCCACATAGCTTCCATTTGGTGCTTTAACAAGCGGCTAAAACCCATTAAAGCAAATTAATCATGCTGCCGGAAGAAAGGAACAGAAATGGAATTGTAAAGGAAATACTGATTGGGTCGTGACCTCGGCGCATCATCAGCCAATTAAAATGCTCACAATTTACACGCGTACACTCGCCGTAAACTGCTTAAGTCCATCTGTGTATTGGTGTGTGTGTGTGTGTGTGTGTTGATTCATTCAGCCATTTCCATATTTCATCTAAAGTCAGATCCTCCCCAACCAGGTACTATCGAGGGGCAGTGGGCGCTCTGCTGGTGTATGACATCACTAAACACCTGACCTATGAGAGCGTGGAGCGCTGGCTGAAGGAGCTGTACGACCACGCCGACCCCCACATTGTGGTCATGCTGGTGGGCAACAAGACCGACTTGGCCTCCGAGAGATCCGTACCCACTGACGAGGCCAAAGCCTTCGCAGGTACACATTTTAGAAGTCGTAAATTGTCGACACCTTTATGGTCTTTGTGTTTAAATCGATGGGCAGAGCATCTCCGCTTCTGCTTCTGGACCGGTTCTACTGATCAATCAAAGATACACACCCAGTCATGCCCCTACAGCTCCATATTTGGCATGGGTTCAGTTCATATGAGTCATTTTCAGAGGCTGTCATTACATCAAGGTGTGTGAACGGAAAGCTCCACGTATAGATTTATTCTAAAGTCCCTACATGTCACTCGTATCTCTCCTACCTTTCTTGTTCCACCCAGAGAAGAAGGGCATTCTGTTCCTGGAGACCTCGGCCCTGGAGTCCACCAACGTGGAGGTGGCGTTTAACAGCGTCCTTGCAGGTAAATTCATTTAGACATACTTTATATACTTCTTGTTGTTGTTTGCTTCAGCCCTGATGTAATTTCCCTCGCTCTCGTCTAAATCTCCCGAGAAGGAAGGGGAAGAATATTATTTTCAACTATACAGTGAGATTGTCACAGAGAGAGAGAGAGGGAGAGAGAGAGAGTGGGCGGCCCGGTGGCTTGCTTTACAGGCAGCATGTAGGTGGATTTGATCCCCAACCCCAGTCCTTCATGTGCACAGTTTGCAGGTGGATTTCCTCCAATTTTCACGACTGAATGTCTTACATTTGTCAGACATGCTCATTGTTCCAGTACTAATTTTTATAAACACATTATTGTCTTGAGTTTACGCAGATCTCTGTGATCTTGCAGTTCGGGTCACATCATAACACCCTGCTTATAAAAGGTTCAGTCTCTCTCTCTCTGCGCTCGTCTAATTTATATTTATACCATATTTCTCCTCAGAGATTCACAGGAAGGTGAGCAGTAAGGAGGTGGTGCGGGGCTCCATCAACGCTGTGTCCCTGAGCAACTCCGTCTCCAACACAGAGAGCACAGAGGAGAGGAAGCCCTGCTGCAGGAACGTCTGATCACACCCTCCTCCACCCGCACAGGAGCCTCGGGACAGGGCGACAGGGCGACAGGGCGACGGGCAAACTCCCAGCTCGACCAGAGGCTGGCAGCGGCCCTGACTTGTGTGATGTCATCCTGAAATTGCAGCGTCCATTAAATGTAAAAGAGAGTAGATGGAAACCATTTAGAGTGCCTTATGTGAGCTGATGTCACAGGAAACAGCTGATGTGCTACTGGAGAAACGATCCCAACACACGCAGAGGAGAGGGAGCGACTCGCTGAATGTGTAATGTTTTAAGTTACACCTTGGAGTTTTTATTTTTATGTGTTCTTTTAATCAACTATTTGCACGGTGGCTAATATTTTATGTACTGAATATGAGTCTTGCTGTCACTGCTGTGTGTGTGCTCCAGCTGATTAAATAAGATGAGACTGATTGCTTTTTTGTTGTTGTTGTTGTAAAATAAATGACTTTTCCAGACAACTCGCCTTCCTGTCGCTTATTCAATCTCACAAGAAACCAGAGGATTTTCAGATGGTGACCTCGGTATGGAGCGATTGAGGTTTAATCTTGCGTATGGAAGCGGAAATATAAACTCTGAGCATCTCAGAGTGACATAACAGGTTAAGGAAGGACAAACTGTTCAGTCATGTCCATGTCCACGTGTTCATTTTGTCCTCGGACTGGGTTGGAATTAATAACTGGCACAATTAATGATGTCTAACCCTCCAAGAATGATGATCCAGTGATGTAATGAGTGCACAGGAGGGATGATTTATGAGTGTTATATATAAGTGTTGTTCCTTCCTGAAGCAAATTGAATAGAGTCATATCAAACTGCTCATTTCCACGAGAAACCACTTAAGTGTCTGATAGAGGGTGGAACAAGAGCAGCACTGAGATTGTAGCTTATCAAACAATTTGGGATCATTAGCTGCTCGGTGATATTCATTAAATAAAAAATCATTTTGCCTACCTACTTTCTTCTTCCTGTGTTTTCAGTGAATTCAGAACTTGTGTTTAAAAAACAAACCTTTAAGCCCGTCACATATTTAGACTTGTCGTTGCAGGAGAAGCACAGGTGGAAGGAATAACTTTAATACTTGCATTCCATTTAGGTGTGTCAGAAGCAGAGCGTGTGCGTATTGCCTCACGTGTTAATAATTCTTCTGCTTAGCCTTCAAGTCAAAATGTCGGTCTGAAAATGGCCTCTGCACAGGCCGGGCTCGCCCGCTCACTGAACCAATATTTGTGTTCATGACTACAGTCGAGGGTCACCTTGATGTGTTCCTAAAGGCGGAGGGAGAAGGAGGAGGAGGAGGAGGGAGTTGATTTCATTACAAATCTCACTATGACTTCTTTTGTTCCCTGGTGATACCTGGAATGTTGGTGTACGCTGTTCCTGCGCTGTAGGCAGCAAGAACACCTGATGCAGATAACAGTGATCAAAAAAACTAAACCTTTATTAAACAATACACATATACAGAATATATCTCTCTTATTCTGAACTACAAAGAGCAACAACAACAAAAACAATGCTCAAAATATGACTTTATGAGAGGCTGTCAAAATGTTCAAGATGTATGGAGGTAAATACATCATAAATAAATTATTCATAAGAAAGGCAACAAGTTAGACAGATAGAGGAAAACCACCATTTTATGACATTTCAGTGTCGTATTTTTACTCCACATTCACGTCACTCAAACTTGATAGTTCACGGGTAGATACGTTTATTCAGATTTTCTTTAATTTAACCCAGCATCAATTTAAAACACAATTTTTAATTAAAAACGGAAATATCTATTTTGATACGCATAATAAGGATATTCTGACCAATCATGTCAAACCAAAGAAATGCCGAAACAAAATGCACTAAGGAGATTAAAGATAAGCGTTTACCTCATATCAAATGTGGAAAAAGGCTACAAACGTCACCCCATTGACTACCACATGACATACTGATGATCGACAGGAGAGTGGACCAATCAGAGCACAAGCACAGACAGGTGTCGGCCAGCTATTGACCAATAGGAAGCCGACCGGAGGCGGGGTTTATGAACAGACGTCACGGCAATGGCAAGTGACAGAGGGTGAGGAAGAGGAGGCGAAACTTTCTCAGCTAGCAGTTACAAGAACAACAGCGGCGGCTCGTCCAAACTACGCGTTGCTGTCCTAATTCGGGTTTGCTGTCGTCGGCGTGAGAACCGACCTTCCTCCGTGTGAAGCTCCGTGGTGGTCGCCGAGTACACTTTGAAAGTTTGTCCGAGAGACGAGAGTCACGGCCGGGGAGAAACTATGAGCAACAGGGAGGACGAGTATGACTACCTGTTTAAAGGTGAGTGACTGCTTCTACTTCCACAGAGAAACTTTCCACGGTGAGGACGCCACCTGTGAGGCAACGTCACGGGTTGCCCGAGTTGCCCGACGCGTTGACCGCGTACTCTGGCAACAAGACGGCGTTCACGTTGTCAACATTTGCTGTCCACTAACATGTTCGGGGAGAAATGGAGGACTGTTGTTGGGACATAGGACTCTTGTGTGTTTCTGCCATCCGATCCTTCGACCACAAGCATCTGCTGTTGTGTCGATGATGCAATCACCTGAAGATACGGTGTTGGTCAACCTAAGGTTTAAGCTTAGGAGCGGTGACGGATCCAGACAGCCTCGGTCCTGACATGTTTAGAAGATTAAACTCGAGTTGTGGGCCTGCGGTCATGACTGTGGTCTCAAGTGTATTAACTCCTGTTGTCTGTCAATATCAGAACTCTTACTAATACTAACAACAATACTAATACTGGACATCTAATCAATGGGATCTATGAATGATCCGGAAGTGGCTTCATTCATGTTTGAGCTTTCATTACCTAAATCCGCTTTTGTAGTCAAATAGGTCTTGAAACTCAAGAATCAACTTTTCCCTGTTTATGAAAGTATTCAACCCTTATTTATCTAGAACAGATAACATTACAGCATTACAAATCAATACAGTCCAACAAGTCCTGACATTTTTAGGGAATAAAATGGGTTTGGTTGATTAATTTTCCATCTAATTCATATAATTATAAGGATATAAGGGACCGAAGTGGGGAAGCGAAGGCTGGCACATTAGATCATCAGGGGCTGAAACAGTTCAAACCGGTTTAAAGTGGCATCCACACACTTCATTGTTTCCCTTTGTAGTCCACTCTTGTCCACATATGGAAGTGTGTGGTTGAACCTTTGTTCCCCTGATTATTTAAGCCGATTCTTCTTATTTATATTGTGCTGTAGGGCAACATGGAGCTTTGCCTCTAACTAATTCCGCATTATTGATTTATTGTCTGTTACATAGTTATGCTTTATTGTTCTAATTGACGCGGGCACAATAGATGCCTTCGGGTATTTATAAATCCTGCCCTTCTAGTTAGTGTGTGTGTGTGTGTGTGTGTGTGTGTGTGTGTGTGTGTGTGTGTACAGGTTTCATGTATGGAGCACAACTGAAAGGACAAGTTAAAAGTTAATAATATATATAAGTATATTTTAACATAGAAAATATTAATGCAACCCCTGAACATGAGTAGAAGAGCCCTGACCAGTGTCGGGGGTCAAACAGGACCAGATCCTTAAGTTTGGTATCTTACAGGCATTTACACTTGAACGCACCACACATTCCACTTATTAACCCTTAGAAATGTGTGACAAAGGCTTTCAAAGTATAACCCTCTGTGTGTGTGTGTGTGTGTGTGTGTGTGTGTGTGTGTGTGTGTGTGTGTGTGTGTGTGTGTGTGTGTGTGTGTGTGTGTGTGTGTGTGTGTGTGTGTGTGTGTGTGTGTGTGTGTGTGTGTGTGTGTGTGTGTGTGTGTGTGTCAGGTATTCCTTACATTGTGTAGTGGTAACCCTATAGCACATTGTGACATGGCATGAAAAATGCAAACATATGATATGTGATTGTTGTTTGTTTGTCTGGCAGAAACACAAGAATACTTCCACCTTACGCGCTTCGTCAAAAGGAAGAGGAAGTGAAGCACACTTGGTCGTTTCAAATATAGAAAACTAAACAAGCATGTGTTGTCAAACTGGAAATACCTGCATGTGCATGCGTGGGTGTGTGTGTGTGTGTGTGTGTGTCTCATACAGAACAGAGGAGACGGCATTTGCTGTCTCTCTCCCTCTCGGAGGAAGTTTCTTGATTTCTGGTGAGCAAATAGTCATTTTAGCAGAATCTCAGTGCCGTCCGCTGATGAGCTATCAGCTGTCCCTCTGTGTCTCAGTGTACTAAAGAAAAGGGAGCAGGATGGTTGAAGCTCCTTTGTCCCAGCAGCTCCCTTTGTCCCTCTGAAGGACACAATGAGTCAAGTTGGGTGAGTTCATAGTGAGTCACCCAGACCGGTCCTTACTGATGGAAACGTCAGCACAGGAAGTCACCGGCTCTCCCTCAGCTGGAGTCCTTGCTCCTTTCCTTCTCCTGCTCAGTGGCGTTGTATTGAATATATGAGCGTCAACGCTGAGGAGTTTGTTTTTTAAAGAAACTTTCCAATCTGAGTCGATCAGAGGAGGCCTGGTTGAAGAGAGACGTTTGTCCCATCTGCCTTCACTACATGTCTTTAATATGCCGAGTCATTCATGAACCTGAATGTGAATCTGATTTTGTTTGGATGCCTTCAGATCAGCACTGATAACAAAACTGAACCATCCTGCTGCTATGGGAGGCATGTGAGCGTTACACACACATATCCATAAAGATCTCCACACCCAGAGAGTCACACACACCAGGTCACATGACGGGTGTAGGGTTGTAGCCTGTAATAACGAGGTGTCATATCTTTTGAGGCCAAGAATGCAGAGCTGCACAATGGGTCTGTGAAAGGGTGTGTGTGTGTGTGTGTGAGACGGCCACAGCCTTACCTGTTTGGTGGCGCTGGACCTGGAAGTGGTTGCGTAAAGACATTTGTTCTCTACACCCACAACTTTTTTGTGCAGAATGAAATGGAGACGGCTCCTGTGTGTGTGTCTGTGTGTGTCTTTGTATGTGTGTGTGTGTGTGTGTGTGTGTGTGTGTGTGTGTGTGTGTGTGTGTGGTTGATTTCCTTTTCACAGACTTACTCAACCAACAATGGGAATGGAGACGTGCGGCTGAAAGACACTCGTCGTCCAGATAACGTCTGCCGCCGTCCATTATAGGAGAGACAAAGCATTAAAGGCTTCAATTTGATCATCATAATGTAAAACTAAGCATCAGGAGAATAGCTCACTTTAACACTGACCCCTCCTCCTCCTCCTCCTCCTCCCAGTTCAATGAATCCATTGAATATGGATGTAAACCAACACTAGAGTGAAGCGTTGCAGCTATGGTCTCTCTGCCACACTTCCTGTTCTCATCCTTTTGCAGTTGCACGTTAACAGATTTGATGGTTTGTTTGTTTTTAACTCCGTGAGCATATAATGATATAATGATGGGCCAAATAAAGCAGATCAAGCTTCGCAGGCAGCCAAGTGGTTTTGGGTGTTTGTATGAATTCCATCACATTTTGCGTCTTGACACCTCGGTGCGCTTTTCTTTAAATGATGGAACAAAACTGTCAAAATATCCCAGGCCTTGCTGGTATCGATGTGAGCGTACGCTACATTAGCCTCGGCTCTTTCAAAGATTAAAGCCTTCTGTAACTTGTTTATTCCCTTTCATCCATATACTGTCATGACAGCAGCGGGTGGAAAGTCTGCAATCGCTTGGATTGGTGCGCTCGGGTCTATTTCCTGTAAAGCAGGTGGTTGTAATATTTTGGTGCGAGTCCCCGGCGTTTCTGCTTGGGTGAGGGAGGCGTACAGAAAGCTTACATGAGGCCGTTTGTCTCCCAGAAATGAGAACGAGGAGGAAGAAAGTATCGTATTTAATGAAGAATACAGATCCATCTTGGTTAGTTTGTCGCGGTTTGGTGGAGTGCAGCTGTGACCGTGAATGGACTCGCCTTCCCCAGACTGAAAGAAGATTCAGTTGTGATGAAAACCTCCTAAAGAGGAAATTTACTTTTGAGGAAGTTTGTAAAATCGTTCAGACTGCAGTCGATTGTTCTGATTCTTCCTCTTTTCTAACCCTGAAATTCCTCTTTTTGTTTTGTTTTTTCTTTTCTGAAGTGGTGCTGATCGGCGATTCGGGCGTCGGAAAGAGCAACCTGCTCTCCCGCTTC
>NW_027466864.1:4555000-4615000 GCF_046128005.1 Genypterus blacodes | reverse complement strand
ACTCGTTCCTTCACAACGCGGGGAGTTCTCTGGCTTTTTCGACGCTTTTGCTTTTGGCACACATGCGATCTTTATGCCGAGAGGCTGGCGAGGTCATCCTGCCTCTCTAATGGAGGATCAAGGGGCTTCTGCAATTCTTCTCCAAACGCACATTGCTGGAATCTGGTTGAAGTTGGTTAATGTGTGTTCCTCCTGGGCCACTCAGAGCAACAACTTTCCTCTCTAATAATGTCATGTAATTTCTCTTTTGATCTTAGTTTAGAAGGCTTCCCCGCTCTGTGCTGCACACGCTGTACTCCTCACATGACTCATGCTTCTTCCTGCTTTAACTCTGAGAGCTCTCAAGCATATGGGATCACCGTCGCTCAATGGGTTAACTTCATCAGCGGCGGCGGCGGCGACCGGTTCCCTCCTGCACCTAAACCTTTGGTGGCTCTCTGGGTGAGGTGGGGTTAGATTAGGGGAACGGTTTAGACGCAACGGACGGCCCTTCCACTGCTGCTGGTGTTGCCTGCTGGCTGGGATGGAGGGATGGAGGGGTGGAGGGGCGGAGGGGTGGAGGGGTGGAGGGATAATGTTTCAGTGGATGAGGCAGCTCGGGCACTCAGCCCTGCCCTGCTCCTGTGGTCTCTGATGGACCAGAGACGGCTTGTTTTACTGTAAGTGAAATCCTCCACTGCCTGCTCACCTACTCCTCTCTGTCTATGTCCACACTGTATGTAACTGGAACAGGACTACACCTCCTGGGATCTCCCCGAGGTGTGCCCTCACTCTCACTAGGCTTTATTTCCTGTGGGAGGGGTCGGGGGTAAGGGGGGGGGGGGTTAGTTCTGTTACCGTCTACTCGTCTACTAGAAGCAGAAAAGCAAAAAAAAAAGGGGGGTTGTTGTATTAAGGGGAGGAGCTCTGATTCAAACCAAAGGTTACGCACAAACACGGTGTTTACCCCGCTGAGGTGTTCCCACATTAAATCCCTGAGTCCTGTCGCCTTCACAGGTCTGAAACTGGGTGTCTGTCGTAGGTTAGGGCTGTTGAAACATTTATTCTAATATATGTATATTTGGACTGCATATGTACAAATAAATCCTCTTTGTTATAGTCTGCCTCCTCCTCTTCTTCTTCCTCCTCTCCCAGGTTTGTATGTTTTTAAACCGTAGAGCTGCTGCCTCCTTCATTAGTCAGATTGGTGGAGGGGCTCATTTAATTCTACCCTAGTTAGGATTTTGATGTATTCAGTGAATTCTGAATGTGTACTAGAATATAAAAAGCAGATGAAGTTGCGCAAACTGTTTTAAATCAGTCATCAACCACAGATTGCAGGGAGCACAAAGACTCGTCCCAATGTTTAACAAAGCATTGTGGTTATTTAAGCTGTAAACCAGTACGAGGGAAAGAGAAAAATCACAATTTAGCCGAGTCGGGTTAGAGATTATTTCATTTTTGTTTTATTAGAAACATTTACAATACATCTTGAATCTTGGAAAAATAACAAATAACCAAAACTAACATGGCGCAGATACAATAATAATAATAATAATAATAATAAAAATGTTTCCAAAAATGTAATTCACAAAAAAACATGTGCTATAAGAAATCAACCTGCAAATCTCCCCGGCCTCTGTCTGTCCGTCAGTCAGGGCGCGGCGGCACACTGTAACAGAGTTCAAAGACTTCTTTTTTTTCCATCCATCAAAGCTGACGGTCAGCCACAGAGGGCCACATTGGCAAAACCCTCGTTCACAGAGAAACCAGAAACTAATGCCAGGTGATGCTGGCCCAAAACCTAATGCACTACGACCACTATTTAAACCGGCATGAAACACCTCTACTGTGCTGGAAAAATTGGAAAACGCTACCAAAGACAAACTGTCAGACTGTATTGGCCTCTTTGGAAGAGGTTGAGTTTGGCCAGCGAGTGCCACTTCAGTCCCCCACGCTTTACATGCAGCAGGAAATGTGCCGTTTTAGTGTTATTTGTCCGGCCTTTTCTCCCTTTTGTATCGACTTTTTAGGGAAGGTCACACCAGCAGCTGCGGACAGTCTTTCATCATTATCAGGTGAGTGAGTCACGGGGGGGACTGAAGTGTTTTCTCTCTCTCTCTCTCTCTCTTTCTCTCTCTCTCTCACTGCTGTCAAACTCAACTTTCTTGTTTCCAAAGAGACTCCAACTATGAAAATCTACAGAGGAGAGACAGTCCAGGTGTGCTGGTGTTAAAGAGGACAGACACACAGGACCTGCTGCACCATCTCTCCTGTCTAAGTGACCATACAACATACATGCAAACTAGTACGGTAATGAATCTGTAGTTGTGTGTATATGTGTGTGCATCTAGTTACATAGATCTACTACGTAGTGCGCTGCCATCCTCTGCTCAATTTGCACTTTTCACCTAATCATCACATTAGGGAAAGTCCCTTATGACATCATTCTCTCTCTCTCTCTCTCGCTCTCTCTCGCTCTCCACCAAGCTGATTATGTGCGGTCACTATCTGTCACAAACGGTCCCGAGTAGTAGATACGGAAAAATGTATGAATGAAAAAGTGTGTACAAGTTATGTAGGTGTGTGTGTGTGTGTGGCCCTCGTAAGCAGAGAGGGTCACGGCTGCCTCATTCATTCCCAAGCGTTTTTGCAGTCGTAACTAGTTTTTAATACGTCTGATAAGTAAAAGCGAGTTTAGATTACAGAGGAAATGAGCGATGGGTTCAGTCAGTAACATGGGGTTAGTTGGTAAAGGGGGGGGGGGGGGGGGGGGCGGGGGGCAGTAGGGGGGGGGGGGGGGCGGGGGGCAGGGGGGGTTACAGCAAGCAGCACTGCACAAAGAATGCTGATGCAGAAAAAATATAGAATCGAGGCACAAAATTGATGCTCTGTGACTAAAATATCTCCAAATCCTAAAAAATATTATATTATTTTCTGTTTCCCTTGTGAATGCACAGATGTTTAAAATGGTGCATGTCTGAAGTTAAAGTTTGAGCTATGGGAAGACTCTCTCTCTCTCTCTCCCCCTCTGCACGGACGTGTAAAGGGACGACGGGCGAGCTCCCATAACTTCCATAAATAAAACTTCTAAACTTTTTTTCTCATTTGACTTATTAGTAGAAACTGACTTCACTGTGTTTAGAAATATATTAACTTCTTGTCATTTTAATTAAAAAACAAAATGTCTCGAGTTTACTCATAAATATGTTGCTTCATTTTTTCACTTTTCTCATAAATAACATCCAGATACTGACTTTGTTTTCCTCTGCTTTCTATGAAATAATAACCCATGTTAGCAAAATAGATCTGAGAAACTGTAATAGGTTTTTTTTTTTTTATTCATTTTAAGTTACTTTCTATAAATGTACGTGGAAGAACTCAAATATAGACTACGTTGAAAACCTGTTTGCAAATTCTTTCCCAAAAAAACAAACTTAAAGCTCACTTAAAAAATTGACAAACCCATAAGCGTAAGGAGTGCATTATTAAAGTTGAATGGTCTTTTTTTTTTTCCTTTTTTTTTTTTTTTTTTTACATTCAAATGTGTTACTTTGCTCAATGTGATTTCGACAGGTCGGTACAATTGTTTTTAAGTGCATCCATTGAAAATAAGGATTTCCTATCACTCCTCTCCAAAGGGATTCTACATAAATGCATAAAGAACTTTTTCATATAAAGAAGAAAAAACATCAACAGTTTCTACCATTACTATTATCGTAAGTTTAATACAATATCGTAAATAATACTAACAAGAACAGAATCAAAAAGTTTACCGCGAGTCGTCCCACCCCTTTGTCTCTCCGCTCTGACGGGTCCTCATACTGGGCGAGTTGGATAAATGAAACTTACACCATAGCATATTCTTAAGAATCATAATTAACTTTCTGTATCGATTAGTTAAACTACAAGGTAAATATATGGATTTCACTGACGTTCATTTGAAGATCTTAAAGCTTTTTTTTTTTATACACTTCAGGTATCGGGGTGATGAATTCTTTATGGGGGATCTTTACTTTTTCTCATAAATCTTATCTACTGTACGATATTTTACTAACATGCAGTTAAACTTAAGGATACAGTTCATCGGCTCTCTAAACCAATGAATCAACTCAAACCACAGTGTTGCTTCACTCACTGTCAGTCTGTTTACATCTGAAAATGCTCCGTCGCTGCACAGTCTGGGGTAGAAAACAGGAGTTCTAGTCTGTCTTCCCTTTGAAAGTTCTCTAATCCTTCAGCTTTTAAAAAGTCGGTCAAGTTTTCTCAGAGACATTTAGACATTCACTGGATATGAGAAATAGAATAGAAAAGTACTCGTGTAGCTGCTTGCATGTGCCGTAAACGGGTTCCTTTGGAGAAACGAGTCAATTACCGGCATCTCTATAGTAATAATTAACTAATCTTACAACACTGAAACATGATATGCCGTATCTCACACATATTGATTGGCTGGACTGTTAAGTCTTTTGGGTAAACAGGGTCATTCTGGCTTGGGAAAGCTTGATTAGAACATCATCATCTGAATAATCCCGCTTTGTTAAAACTCCAATCCATGGCAATTGTCAACTCTAAAAATAAGTCAAACTCAAAAAGGGTGAATGATCTCCTGTCCTCCTTGTGTTTTTGTTCTTTGGCTACATTTGACCTTTTTCCTTTCAAGAACACAGATGAACAAAGTCGCGACCACAAAGATACCAAACAGAGCCGTGAAATCAGAATCTCCACATTGTTAAGATGTAAACAAAAAACTGGTCTTAAGATATGCTTTATCTAACACACGTGTCCCCCTGTATGTAACTAAAGGTAAAGAGTATAAAAGAAAAACTGCTACAGCCCCATTGAGCCCGGTGCTCCTCCCTCACATGAACGACATAACGATGCAGGAAACAGAGAGGTACATGGCAGCCAAGCGTCTTTCCTCCTCGTTCCTCTCACTTGCCGACTCCATTTCTCAATCCATTATAATTAAAATCATCAATTCCTGCCTTTTGACAGACAGAAGAGACCTCCGTGTTTACTCCTTGCCATCGAAATGTTTGTTTACGCGTGAGTGATCACTTTTACAGTGCAATGAGCGTTCCTCACAGTCACAACTGCAGATTCATGAGTTCACTTCTGTTGGGGAGGAGGAAGTCTTAGGTCGGTGTTGGCCCACTTTGTGCTGGAGTCTGATTTTATTATTTAGCATAAAAGAAAAACGCAGATAATTAAGCAATCAAACGACTAAGAACCTGATAAACGCAACAAATACAATTACTCCTCCTGAGCCCATGACTAATTATTCATATCTCTACTCTCTACTGGCATGGATCCATGAGTTTGAAGCCCATTTGAGACGGTAAAAGGCAGCGGAATCGTCCAAATAATCAAGGCCAACTTCCCAAATAGTGTACAAGTTTGAAGAAGTGACAAAGCTCCTCTGTTTAGCGTCTCAGCATAGCACTATTATTGCTTTTCCTCCTAATTTACATATAAACGGTTTCATTCAAAATCTTCAGGGGACCGATTGCTACACATCCAGCTGACTTCCTAATGGAGTTTGGGTTCATAAAGGATATTACACTTTATAGTCTGGTTCATATTAGGATGAAATACTAAGTTAGTCAATTTAAATTAGATTTCTTAAATGTATGGATCTATCTAATATACTTTTAAAGAGTGGGGGGGAATGTCCTAAAGAATGTCCTCATCTCCCTAAAACACAAACATCTTCAACGTTGACCATCCGATTCTCAGCTCGTGAAGAAAAATAATCAAAACCTAGCTTACAGTGGGCCTCCTGTGTTGAGTGTTGGCAACTGATAAACATATTTACATCGATGCTCAGAGTCTTTTTCCCATTAAAGTACAATACGTGTTCACATACAGCGTCTAAACAGGGAGAATCTCCACGTCGCCAGCGAGTGACCGACTGACTGAACGGCTGAGGGGCTCTCCCAAGTCACCACTAGCACTAATATTAGGAATAACAAGAACCACCATAATACAAAAAAATGATAGGGAATCCTTATGTGCATGTCGTTTAGGAAATCTATTCACCATCAGCGGTCGGTTTGGTATTCATCAAATGCGGTTTGTTTTTGTTTGATAAGGTGCTTCGCTCTACGTCTTAAGTAAAGTGTTAAGGAGCCTAATTTCAGGTATCCCTCTTAATCCCCACCCATGCCATTTGATTCACATTCTTATTTCCAAAAATAAGTACATAGAAAGTCATTTTGGGGGGGGAATGGGGGGGAGGGGCGGGGCGGGGAGGCGGTACTACCAAAGGCCAACGTTGCTACCATCTAAGCCAAAGTAATGGCAAATCTTCTAGTAAAAACATTTAAGGCAGAAAAACAAAAACAACTGAAATACTCCGTCTCGAAGGAACAGCGTCGTCACACTGCCCTCATATTTGACATTGAAAGCTTCGGCCAAAACCACTGTGCAATTTTATCCGTCCATAAAATGTTGCTATTCTTTAATTCTACATCTGATAGAAGGGTTCGTTTTTTTTTGCGAGTATGGTGCTTTCACTGCAGTCCACACGTGGCGCGGGATGGGCTGCTTTATACAGAAGAAGAAGAAGAAGAAAAAAAAGGAGAGAGAAAAAAAAAGGGGGCGGGGCCTTTATGTCCTCGTATAGGAGACATCACTTGTGTTCATTCTTTTTTCTGAGACAGAAGCTGAGCTGAATTGTTTGCGAGTGAGAGTGAGAGACAGACAGAGAGGGAGAGGGAGGGAGAGAGAGAGAGAGAGAGGCCTGCTGAATCACCAGTGTCCACCTGTCAGCACCCACATGCAGAGACACCCTGGACCCTGCGAGACTGGAACGGGACAGAGGATGGCTGGATGTGCAAGGTCTTGCTTTTTGTCTTGGGGGGCGGGGGGGAAGAAGCAGGAGTAGCCTTCTCCATTTCTCTCCCCAAAACGAACCCCCCCCCCCCTCCCCTTATCATTCAGCAGCTCTAATCCCTGCCCCCATCCCGTCTCCTCTAGCCTCTCTGAAATCCCCGGGCTGGGGCCGAGGCAGACGCAGAGGGTGTGTAATTTGATTCAGCATGAGTGGTGGTTAAATGGGGCGTTTCCCTCTGCTTTGCTGTCAATTACAATTGTCTGATTTCATTCTGGAAGCTCAAAGCCGGCCGGTCATTGGCTGAAGCCCGGGTGTCCATAGTGAAGGGGCAGCTGCAGGGTGTCCCATACAGTAGCCAGTTCACATGGAGAGCCTGGAGATAAAGAGGGGCGGGAGGGCAGGGGGGGGGGGGCTCTTCAATCTGCTCTGCTGCTGTCATACAAACGGGACCGTTTCCAAATTTCAGGGGTGGCTCCCCGTGAGATAAGATGAATTTTTCCTCCCGTGGAAGCGTATATGACACACTGGGACACGTTCAGGCTGCACATCATTTATTTTGCTCCTGATCCTCCCCTCGTTTTGCAGCCGCTTCCAAAAATCGGCTCCTCTCTTTCAAATTTGGTGGGTTTTTGTGTGTGTGTGTTGGGACAAAAGAGGCCCCTCTCCCCAGTAGGCTCAGAAGAGCAGAAAAGGAGAGGTAAAGGGAGGGAGGGAGGGGGCAAGAGGGAGTGAAGGAGGGGGTCCTACTCGCCCAGCTGCATCCAGACCAGCCCCCCCAAAGCTTCTAACAGTTGGGGCGGGGCAGCGAGCAGCTCGCCGCGGGACCCTGTCTCACCCCCTATACAGCCCTATACAGCTCCGGTCCCCACACGGTCCGCACCTGGTCCGACCCATTTGCCTAATTATGAATGAGTAGAACCAGGCCGTGTCCGAGCGCTCTTGCCATCTACGCCGCTGCTGCTGGGCCCAGACAATGCGGCCCGCTCATTGTGAGGCGGCAGCGATCATTACGGGCTTTCCAAAGCCAACGATCGAACTGTAAGCAGGGGCGGGAGGAGGGAGGGAGGGGGGGGGAGAAATAAAGGCCACTCCCAAAGAAAAGGGAGGAAAAGAGGGGGCTAAGCGAGACCTCCAACTTGAGGTCAAAGCCACAGTGTAGCATGAAACACCTGCTCCTGTGCAGCTCGGCTAATTACGGGGAGACAGCAGGCCCCTCGCAGCTCAGATGTAATGTGGTTAGCTTTGTGAGGATGTGGAGGAAGGATTACTGATTTACCGCTCTGTATTTTTTACACTGTCAACTGTTTTAATTTGAGTTTGTTGCTGATTCGGGGGAAATGTTTTACACTTTTCACTCGGCTTCTGTCCGCGTACTAATTCTCCTGCTTATTTACACAGTCTGCACCTCAGAGGAACACTTGTTAACCGGAGCTCTTCCTTTGTCCTATATCATTCAGTGATGGTGGCCAAATGACCACGGCAGACAATAAAGCACGGTTAAGGTGGCTTTGAAACAAGTCCATCGGGAGACAGATAACAGGAACTAGCCAACTGGATAAATTCCAAGGCTTCGGCCTCACAAATTAAATCAGTGCTTAACGCCAACCGAGGAACCACATGCCTTTCAAGTGCCACGAGGAGCGAGCGAGCGAGCGAGCGGGGCGCTGAGTCGCCTCAACGCGCCGCAGTGACCAAGGTGGAATCAATGGCTGCTGGAAAACAAGTCACTGATGTTATACCACGTTCATCTTCCTCTGTGAGTAACGACACCAGTAAAATATAGTCCAAATACTATAAATAAGTGATGTAATGTCCTAGTCCTATTAACCCTTCATCTGGTTGACGAGCGTACACGAGGCTGTGAGGTGTAAGGATGACATAGGGGGGGCTGGAGGATTGAAAAGCTTTGACCAGCGACCAATCTGTTCTCTTCTCTTTTTTTTTTTCGCTTTCTTGCTTAAATTAACGTTTTGGGACCGATTACTTCAAAACCACAATAAAAAGTAAAAGGCTAAATTCACCTGTACACCAACTCCCTAAATTTCACGGCATGATTGACAATCCTATTTTAGATCAAGATGATTGTAAGGTGCAATGAATATTCTGTCTTGTTTTTTTCCTTCTAATGACTTTCTGGGGTCAACCAGGTGCAGATTGTGTACCTCGACAATCGTCCCCCCTCCTTCCATATAAACCCACTTCATGGTAAAATAAAAAATTTGAATAATTAAATGTTCACATTACTGTCTACCTCTGCCCACGCTGAGATTCATGAATGAAAAACAGCAGCAGTTCAAAAACTGAAATGCAAGGTACTATACTTCTCTTATAAACAAAACCTTTATAAAATATATATGCATATATATATAAAAGAAAAACTTAAAAATATTTCTTATACTTTTTAGTAAAGCAAGCAGTGCCTTCTAAAATATCTGCTTGGTTGTTTTTAAATTTTCTGAAAAACAAAAAAAAAAGTACTTGTGTATTATAATAATAATCATAATAACAGTAAATAATTATTGAACAAACACTGACAAAACTAATGATAAAAACTGATGTGGTTCTTTAGGAGAATATCCGGATGGCCTGTGTGACCTGGGTGTGGCACACTGGGCACTCCGGGTGGTTGAGCTCACAGATTCGGATGGCGCACTCCATGCAGAAGAGGTTATGGCCACAGGGCACCAAGGCAGCCGTCACTTTGCTCTCAAAGCAGGTCATGCAGTCCCGCACGGTGGCCGGCGGCGAGTCCGGCACGGGCAGACGGCCCGGGAAGCCCTCGCCGGCCGAGGTGGGCTCGCTGTGGGCGCGGCGGGCCTGGGCGTGAGGCGAGCCGGAGACGGGCATAATGCTGGTGACCGAAGAGTTGGTGGTGCTTCCTCCCCCGCAGGGTTCAGGCAGGCCGGGGGAGAGTCTGGTCAGGGGGAGCGGGAGGCCTCCGAAGCTCTTGGAACGCTGCTGGGCGTAGAAGGCCACCTGTTTGGGGTAGTCGGGGTCGCCCCAGCTCTGGGTACCCTCCGATCCGAAATAAGAGCAAGGCTTCTCTGCGGGGCTGGAGAAGTTGCCCTTGTTGTAGATTCCCCCTCCCTCGCCTCCTCCTCCTCCTCCTCCCCCTCCGACCATGGCATCTGAGAAGTTCTGGCGGTAGCTGCTGGTGAGAGGCTTGCGCTGGCCCCCCTGCAGCCCCCACACCTGCTGTAGCCGGCTCTCCAGACCACCGCTACTGCCCGCTGGGCTGCTGCCACCGTTGGGCCCCAGACAGTCGTTCTCGTTATTGTGGTCGTGCAGGCCTCCTGTTCGGAAGGCGATGTGTGCTTCGATCTCCTCGCGGGCCCGCTCGGCGTTGCTCGGTGACCCCGTGATTTCGAAGACGGGGTCGCGGTCTCGACTGGGAGTGACGATGTAAGTGCAGGTCTGCTGCTGGATGCGTTTGATGGTGGAGCCTTTCGGCCCCACCACCAGCCCCACGACACGGTATGGCACTCTCACCTGAATGGTGGTCTGACCCGGCAAGGGTGTTGGCGGGGAGCCACTAAAGGACACGCCCAGTTTGTTGCGGGACGCCCGGAGCATGGAGAAGTGCTCTGCGGCCGAGATGATCTCACGGCGGGCCAGTGCGACGTCTTCTTTCCGCCCGGTGATTAAGAATACGGGTTCCTCTCCTCTGACGGGGGTTTTGATGTAGGTGTTGGTTTTGGCCCGCAAAGCTTTGATCTTGCAACCTGCAGAGAGAGACACAAACATTTAGGATTCAACAACCAAGTTGTTCATCATCACAAGAGGGGCACTTCCTCATCGGCAGCAGGCTGAGATGCTGAACTCTTTTGTTCAGCAGAAATGTAGATTTATTCACTTTTTCCGACCACTTAGACTTGAACATGTTTCAGGTTTTCACTGGCAAAGGAAACACGGTAATTAGCATGATTTATGATACTTCCAACACCCACAGCATTACTGTACTTATTAAGAGTACTTATTTATGTGCTCTAAATCAGACACACCACTTATGAAGAGATACACGGATGCTGCAGAGCTATTGGTCAGCAAACCGGTTCATCACGGTGGAGGGCTGGAGGAGCAGATGCCTTCCGTTCGCAGGGTCTGACCTCTCCTTGAACTTAGGAGACAATACAGTCGACCCTCATACGTCACATTTTTGGGCCGTTTATTGCTCCTGGTGTTTGATTAGTGTGTAGCAGCAGAGTCTAATAAGTGCTTTTAGGGGAGATTCTTAATGTGGGAGTGCAGGTTAAGGTTATTTCATGTCAAATTAGCAGACAGGGATACGGGACAGGACATGAATGAGTCATGGCTCAGAGGAGATCTCCAGGTACATCTGTGCTCCACTAAACAGTAAAGGAATGGTTCTTCTGTTTACATTTACACCCAGCCAGGAATGCTCCGGCTCCATTAGGAGTGTCTCCTGCTCATTCAGAAATCCAAGCGGCTCCGTTATGAGGACGTCCGCGTTAATTGAGGATGAGTCAAACGTTCCACTCGTGTCTGTAGGAGACACGGTTTCTCTTCTCGGTCTAGTAAAGAAGTCGTCGGGGGGACTGTATTCCCTGAACAGACCTCAGCCCACCTCAGCAGACTCCAGGTGCCTCAGATCATGCAGCGTGTCCTTACATTAGCTGCCTGAACATCACAGCAGCACGTATCAAAGGCTTCAAACACACCGTAGGCTGGAGAGTCGCCCTACTGTTAGTAAATAGCCCCGTTTACTTCTGGAACACTTACTCTGCAGGGTTCAGTGCTACCATACAGATGCTGATAGTCCAGTAACTCAGAGTCTAACAGCACCCCTTGAAGGTATTTGGTATCTATCTGAGCCATAGGGGTCAAAGAGCGATTGACTGGGTCCTCGTCTCTACGTAGATCACACATTTTTAATTAGCATCAATTGTTAATGCCACAATTAAAACATGATCTGTAAACAAAATGGGCAAAGATTAATTAATCGTATGAAAATTAAGGTCATTAGAGACAAATGTATTTTTAACTCGTCTTTGCTGCGCTGTGTGTGTGTGTATGTGTGTGTGAAAAGGCCACCCGTGACACAAACACTTCCGGAAGAAGGTACAAGAACATCCAAAGCAATCAATGTCTGTGACTTTGACTAAGGAGAAAACAATCATATCCATCTCTCCCTCCGTGACAGGATGCTCCATTTGCCAGCTTGGCCAGGTAGACGGCGGAGCAGAAGGGGGTGTGTGGTGCTGAAAGCTAAACCAAAGGCCCAAATCACAAGCAGCTCATCTCAAATCCCCCCCCAAATCAGCACTTCTTCCCAGTAAAGGCAGAAGGGCCCTCTTCCTGCTCTTGTGCTCACTGGATCCACCCTCCGGCTGTCTTCGGTTACCCCATTAAAATTCAAAGCTTTACACTTCAGAGTAACGAACGGGAGCCGCAATGAGGGTTGAGGGGCACTTTGGCGGCACAAACTAAATCCACAATACCACAACAACGGAGCGAAGGGGTGAGAGAGTGCGGCCGGGGGAAGCCACCAAACTCCTCGGTGCCACCTGACATTGGAGGAGGGAGACCTGTTTGCCTTGTTGCACAAAGACAAACAGCATTTGCCGCCGTGCCCACCACCCCCGCCCCCACACACACACACACCCAGGTCCCTCCCTCTCCTGGCCATGTGGCGTGGATAGCGTGTGTGTGTGCGTGGATGTGGAGCTCTCCTAGGCGTGACTCCCCATTCAGCTTTTTAGACGCCGTCCGTCCGTCCACATCCTCCTCTGCTCTTCTGCTCCTCATCACAACGGTTAACAATGGGTGCAACCGTCAAGCACAAAGAGAAGGAGGAGAGCGAGGGAGCGAAGGGAGGGAGGAGGGGAGGAGGAGGAGGGAATCAACTTCTGGTTCCTCTGCTGCTAAAGAGAGAACCTACTTAGATTCAAGCTTGTTTGCAACTTGAGATGCAGACACGCCGGCTTGAGAAAGGTGGAGTGGAACAACAACAACAACAACAAAAAGAAATCGCCTCACAGCTGCTTTACTGAAAATAAACTCAAACAAAAGGAGATTTTGTTTTTTAATAAATCTCATTCCCACGTCTTTGGTGCAACTTCTCGCTGAGTCACCCCCTTGAAGACCATCCCGGGTGCCAAGTAGCAACACTGTCTATGAACGCGCCCCTCCCCTCAACCCCCCCACCCTCACTTCACACCTTTGTTTGACAGCTGCTGTCATTCAACTTCACGTCCCGCCACCAAACAGAAATAACTAAAACACACATAAATCTGGAGATCTGACTAGAATTCAACTTTCCAACTGAGTGGTTGAGGGGGGGAACGAGGGGCCAACGTGCTCGCTCCATTGTCCAATTGTGTCACTGGGGCAGTGCGCAACATAAACAATGATCCGAATTAATTTGGAGAGCAGGGAAACGTCAACTGCACGCTACTACGGAACGACTCGATCGGATTATTCGGTGTAAGCAAATCAAAGTGTTGTTTTGATCAGCAGCACGTTGCCTTTTTTTTTTTTTTTTTTTTTTTTTTTTGAACAGTCTGGCGCGTTTCAGACGACAAAGGAAGCAAGTGCTGCTCTGCCTGCTCCAGTGTGTCTGTGCGCTGACATTGATGGCGTGGATGTAGAATAATTCGCCCGGGAGGGAGCGGATCCTCTGTGCACAACACACACACACACACTCACACACACACACAAAGGAGCCAATGTATCTGCGTGGTGATGAGGACAAGAGAACTTAGAACATTGTGGCAAAAAAAAAAAGTGGGAGGCTGATGTCTCGGGGGGAGTACAAAAAACACGCGAGCACACACACACACACACACACCACTCCCTTTTCTTTGTCAAAAAACAGCAGGTAACACTTAAGAGAACAAAAAACAAAACACGCAGGAAACCACGGCGGGGATAAAGCATCGCTGTTACAGGAGAATAGCGTAAGTTTGGCCGGATCGCTTTACCTTGTCTCCCCACTATTTCGGCCACATGTTCGGAGCTGGGCACTGGGACGCATTCTGTTATGTTGCAGCCTCGTCCTTTCGTCTCACTTGAGGAGCTCTCGTACAGGGCGCACAACTTGCTCTTCCCTTGCAGAATCGCCGCGTCCCCGCCGCCTCCGATGCTGTTCGTGTGGTTGTGGTGGTTGTTGTTGTTGTTACTCCGGTCCTGTACTCCCGTTGTTGGGGCTCCGCCGCCGTCCTCGCCTTCCCCGAGCCCCAACAGAGACAACTGGCCCAGCGCGACCCTGAGGGCACGGGAGTCGTCTTCCTCCTCGTCGGGCGGCACCAGGAGACCTTCGCTGCCGAAGCCGGAGCCGGCCAGATCCCCGCCGTAGCCCCCATTTTTCTCCATGATCCCTGCTAGAACCAGCAGGCTAGGCATGGCTAACAAAAGAGTGTGTGAGACAAAGACAGGGGAAAGAGACTGAGAAACAGCACCGTGCCGCCTCCTCCTCGCCCCCCTCCTCCTTCCACTTCCCCCCTCTGCGCTAGTCCCGCCCTCAGCCCCGCCCCCTCTCTCTCCCTCCGCCACGCTCGCGACACAGCAGGCTGCGTTCGTCGCGGAACGATTCGATCGTTTTGAACGCGTGTTTTTTGTAAACGAGTTTTTACATTTACAAACATTATTTCTTTGAACGAATTACATCTGAATTTGGACACTGATGTTGTTTAGTTTCTTTGTTAGTTGCAGAATTTTTGTCGATGTTTGCCAGTTGCTTACCAAGTAATTGGTCGCTCCACAGTCACATGGAAGACATCACAAAGCCTTTAATAAGTATTCCATGTGTAGTTCTATGTTTTGTTTGACTAATGTGTCCACTGCAACCGCAGGAATTGTTTTCTTATTAACCCAGAAATGATTGTATTTATCGAGGAATAACTATGCTGTAATAACTTACTGGTGCCTCTTCAGATTAGTTCTTCATTATATGATGTAGCCAAGATAATGTGCTGGAGATGTACAGTACATACAGGACATTGTAAGGTAAAATAGCAGCCAATGAAAATGTACATCGCTTTTGTTGTTGTGCACATAACCTCTATCTTTGCATGTTGAAGATATACCACTTCATTCAAATGCCCATAGACCTGGCAAGTGAGGCCAAATATCACCAAATATGCTCCAACTTACAACAAACGATGTGAATGACCTAGTTTGGATGTTATTTCCCCTGAAAATCATGAAAAACTGTAAAAATATGTTTTGAATACTTTAAGTGAATGTCATGACCTTTAAGATTGTTTAACTGTCTCACCTTTCTCTATACAGTGCACAGCAGGGAGCCCCAGATGTCCCCAGTCTCCACACCGCCAGTATACTCCTCTCCTCTGACACTTTGTCTCCAACAACACGGTGCCTTTAGTGAAGGTGAAAAGGTCAAGTTATATGTGAAAACTGGTAAACTGCTGTAGAATCTCCACTTAATGACATGTAAGTGTAAGCTAGCATCAGCTTGGCCCTTGTAAGACCTGATCTGCAGTTCTGCTCATTTGGGAGCTGAGTTCCACAGGCCAACTGCTGCTGCTAGTCACTAGCCATTTTTCCGTGCGTTTTCTTGTGTTGTTTACTACTGCGGTTTCAACTCAACAGCACCACTCAGTAACAGAAGTGCTACTACAACAACATAAGCAGATCCTGTCTCAATCTCTGATTCAGAGACTTGCCTACTGAACAGAACCAGCGTCTCTCATTTGTGGACAAAACATAACACAAAGAAGGATGACGACGTGTACCGCAGCGCTAAGCTGTTTCCCTCTTAGAAACAGAGAAGGGATCTTTCCTCCTTTGACGAAATTTTTTGGCGTTTTAAAATAAACTCACAAATTACACGGAGGGCCTGAATATTTAAGAGCAAGTCAGGCACAAGTTAAATCTGATTTCACCTCATTTTGGGCAAAGGAGTGTGAACTTGTCTTTCTTTCCTGTGCGAGCTCAGTAGAATCGAATCACTGAAAAGATCTGAACCTCCCATCTCTCCAATCCCGTCGTCTCTCTGCGAGCTCCAGGCAAACGGGACACAAGGCCGTCTGCACGAGCGATGGGGCCGGCCGACGGATCGCTCCACCCAGTCTGGTTTTACACAGTCCCCCCTCCTCGCCGAGACAAAACGAGCCGCCCTCCCGTCGAAGCATTCCGTCTCAGGTTCCCGAGCCTGTGGCATCTCACATCAAACTGCCTGCCGTCACCTATAGAAAGGAGGAAAAATACCTCACAGCCTCCCTCCCGCACACACTCACTTTCACTAAAGCAGACTTGTTTATGGCTCCCAGACCCGCAGTGGCGACCGATCCCCGCATTTTGGCGACTTATGTAAGCGCGGCGTTCCAGGATGTAAACAGTTGTGTATGAAAAGGTGCAGAGACCGAGCGCACATGGTCGCCTAGTTCCGCTGAACAGATGATGTCAACTTTGATGGAGAGAGAGAGGGGAAAAAACGAGCAGCTCCTATATTTCGGAGGGGGGGCGGGTGGGTGGGTGGGTTGCGAACCATCCGATACGATTTTCGAGAGTAAAGTGACATATTTTGGGGTAGGGTGGGGGGGGCTGGAGGGGTCCGCCCACCTCCATGTAGCCGTGCTTTGCAGCAGGTCACCGCGCTGTTGTCTCCGGCGCCGTTGCGCATGAGGATGTTATGTATAGGAGGGAAGGGGTGTCGGGCTGGGGGGGAGGCGGGCGGGGGCCGTATACAAGGAGGAGAGGAGAAAGGGAGTTGTCAGACAGGCGTTGCAGACCCTATGCAGCGGGGAAACATCTGAAAAGCCCTCGCACGTTTCCCCGTCAAAAACAAGGCGTTTGCGGCAAGCGTGGCGAACAAAGAACCACGCCGCTCGCTGCGCGTACAGACTCCCCAAGATGTCCTCGACAGAAGCCACGCCTGACAGCATGGTGGGATAGTATAGCACAAAGACTGCAATAATCATAATACCAATAATAATAACAATACTTTACTCTGTGATCACGTAAAGCAGATAGAATAAGTCCCAGCAACT
This sequence comes from Genypterus blacodes, assembly GCF_046128005.1. Taxonomy (NCBI): domain Eukaryota; kingdom Metazoa; phylum Chordata; class Actinopteri; order Ophidiiformes; family Ophidiidae; genus Genypterus; species Genypterus blacodes. Next base: position 4,598,212 of record NW_027466864.1, on the reverse strand, counting down.
CAAACCTGAAAGTCTATAAATGAATAATAATGCAAAACAATCTTCTCTTTTAGACAATCTGAATTATTAGAGTCTCTACCAGCACAAAGCTTCAAATGAACACAGCATCTGCTCACATCCTGCCTCCTGATGATAGTAATTTATACATATTAACAGATGAAATTGAGCCTTTCGCCGTAGGAACTGCAAGTGTTGCTGGAATTTCCGCCTTTTAACATTTCCTCTTTTTCCACACACCTTGGAATAGCAGATGAAGTGTGGTACTTTGAAAGGTTTGGAAATTGCTATACCATGCAAAGCGATAACTGATGTGTAATGGATGTTTACAGGGACTATTAAGTGTCATTAAATCAACTTAAGCCTTGTGTGAAGTGCATGCCGGGATGCACGGAGAAGATGTAAGAGGAAACTGCGTGCTGGGGCGCCGTTCAAACGGAGGAAATATTTGAAAATCAAAAAGACACCAAGGACCTGGGATTTATTTATATTCATGTGTTTGAAAGGGCTCAGTGAAACAATCACACCAACCAGTGAATAGGTTCAGCACCTGGAACTATGGAAACTATTGTAGATTGCTGCCAAATGAAATTGCTGTAAAAATTTGTTGACTGGAAACGGCGTGGTTTGTGTATTAGTGTGCCTGTGTGTGTGTGTGCGTGTGCGTGTGTGCTTTGTGTTCCCCTGGGGAGGTGCTGACTCGGTAGTCTTACCCAGATTAGCATGTTTTAAACCCATTCATCCAGTTGAATGTATTATTCCCGATCATATGTGGTGTTTTCCCAAACTGACTGGGTTTCCTCTCTAACAACAAAAACATAAACACAGCCCCCATCCATTCGGGCTTATATGACAGGCAGCATGACATGTGACTCTTAGAGAGATTCAACATGAATATTTTAGCATTTCTACCGTGAATGACTTCTGCCTTTTAATAACGCAAAGAGCAGAACAACAATGTACTAATCGCAAATTTCCCCAAGTGCGTGTTTCTGAAAATAGAAGCGATAGGTAGGTTGTGGTGAAACGCTAACAGAGAGACAGAGCAGGTGTATTTACATGCATAATGACAGTCTAGACGCGCTCTCTGGGTGCCAATCAGGAAGGGGCTCTCTCCCCGAGGGCGTGTTGCAGATGAGAACTCAGAGGGAGCCTCCTGGTACGAGGCCAGGATTAACCCCCCCACCCCCCTCACACACACACACACACACACACCTCAATAACATGTCTAAAAAAAAAAACAGATGCAAGAGGAGTGCAGGGTGGTGTGATGCGTGAAGGACCAGAGGGTGGGTCCATGGAGACGGCCCTCCTGCCCCACCCAGCATTAAGGCCTGAGGATTGGGTGAGAGCACGGACAGGATGGGGAGAGAGAGAGTGCTGCACAACGGCCAGACTCTCAATGGTGCACCAACTATGCCAGTGTGTCCAAGAGGTCGTCTGGCTCCATTAAAAAGGGTCCGCTGGGAGCCCAAAGCTCCAATCAATAAAAAGCATGGATCAGAGATAGTGTTTCCCCCCCTCCCCTTCCACCAGCCCCTCTCTGTGTTTGGTGTGTGTCTGTTAAGCTTTGTCGTTGATGCTGTCATGCCACATTCTCACTCTTTACACACAACCTGTCCGACCCTGAGCTGAATGTGTTTCCTCTGACTGAGCGGGACGCAGCAGGTCTGCTTTTCATTCAGTCTTCACTGCACTAGTTGAAGGGTACAATTGTCATTTGTACTCTAGTTTGTGTGCGTGTGTGTGTGTGTGTGTGTGTGTGTGTGTGTGTGTGTTCTGGAGCATATGTGTGTGTTACAGGATACATGTGAAACTCAGAGTGCTGAGGTCATGTTACTCGCACATGAAAAAAACTCAATGATCTTGACCATCTGGTCATCAGACTAGTCCTGCCTCTCTTTCTTCCCCACATGAAAGGCTGACTGGCATCTTTGCAGAGATGCTTTGCTTTACTCCACCACATAGACGGACACCAATCTCTTTGTCCACGAGCCCATGCAAATATTGCTTTCACCTATACGGACAGTATCCCTCTTTAAAGTCCACGGGCTTAATAGGCTGTAAAGACATGTTTGAGAATCCCAAAAGGGCATCCCTTTGACTTCCATGGCCAGATGTCCTTTTCAAGACATTTCTGGTGCCCCGCTGTCACTTGAATGAGGCTTCTGCGAGCACAAAGGGACATGTTGGCTAAGCACCACGTGCTGATGCCATAGTGAACGGGCGCTCAGGGATGATGTAAGACATTATGCAAATGACACCACATCTTACACTCACGCTGACGAGATCCCTGCCTGGAGAAAAGTCCAGCAACTGACACAATGGAACAATAAATGCAGAGGTCACCTGACTTTTATTTGTTTGTTTTTAATCTTTTTTCCGTTAGATATTGAAGTCTTTAAAGGGGGGAAGGGGGGGGGGGGGATTGCAGCCCAGACAACAATCAATCAATAATCGAGGAATTGTACACAATAATCACAGAGCAACTCTCGAACATGAAGAATAGAATACAGAGCTTTAATAAAGGAAAAGGAGAGCGCTGGAGTTCAATTAAAATGCCAAACATCATTGCGTGAAAAGCGACGGACTGTTTCCAAGAGATTCATTATCTCTTGATCTGATTGTTGCTTTAACCTCATTTAAAATCACCACTTCCTTTAATTCAGCGTTCTTCTACAGGTGAAGCTTTTCTTCCAAATTCTATTCCAGCTTGGGAGGGAGGGAGGGGGAGGAGGGAGGGAGGGAGGGAGAGGAGGAGGAGGAGGTCAAATGAATCTGAGCTCCACTTTTATCACCAAGGAAGCTTATTATACACATTATTCTCAAATGGAGCTGTGTACTACCAATGGTGCTCTTCATCAGGCGGCGATGGGTGAAATACTTTTATTTAAGTCAAAGCTGCATAGGCACTGCAGTTCAACTCGCTGCATTTAAAAGTTTATTTCATTAAATGTAGGCGCCCACTTGAGTATCCAAAGTGAAATGATGCTTTGTGACAAATGATCCCTGTCAGCGTTGGGAAAATGAAGATCTAGAAAATGACGATGCGTTAAATCCCATTATGATTCAGTCTGCAGGTTTTGGGGGGTTTGGGTTCTTTCATGTGAGATGGGAGAATTGAGTTGAAAGAGTTTCAGTGAGTAGATGTGTAAATGTATTTGATAATGTTAGCGATACATTGTGTTACAGCTCTGAAACCATGTTGCTTCCACAGCCGTCAAACTGTGACATTTGGAAGATTTCTACCTGACAATAAGCATCAATATCATATTTTTACACGTCAGGTAATTGCAGTGCAGTAAACAAAGTGTTGACGTCTTAAAAAGTTGTTGTGCAAAGTGGAAGTACTTCAAAATTGGAGTCAGACCTCTTGTTTATGTGAACTCCCACCTTACAACGCTGAAGGATTTTCTCACTGTGTGCGGTGTGTGTGTGTGTGTGTGTGTGTGTGTGTGTGTGTGTGAGAGGATTGATGTCTGTCTTATTCCCGCTGCAGGCAGATAAACATGATGGCACTGTATTTGTGTTGCTGATCTTTTCCTCCGATGTCTTATGCAGTGTGTGATGTCATTGACCCCGCACACGCTCAAGACAGGTGGGGTCTCCATCTACACACAGACACACACACACACACATGCGCCGACACGTCTCACCTCGTCCTCTGTCACGCACATAACACACACATACACAGATAGATACACACGTAAGGATGTTTTGATTGGGAGAGCTGGCGTCAGCTGGGATTATGAGTCAGGTAGGATGACTTCATTGCTTTTTACAGGTATTAGGTCATCCTGCTCTCTCTCTCTCTCTCTCATTCTCTCTTCCCTTTATTTCCATCCCTCCCCCACTCTCTCCTCTCCCCCCCTCCCCTCCCCTCTCTCTCTTTCTAATCACATTGATGCTGCACAGCGAGTGACACGCCTTGTGATGAGTAAGACTCACCTCACTTCTTGCTTCCCGTTGGCTGATGATCTCACACACTTGCTTGGACTTCGTTCTCTCTCGTCTGCCTTCCTGGTTTTTATCGGAGGTGTTTTACTGAAGGTGGACTGAGATGTGGCGTAACGTTTTACTTGAGTGCAACAAAATAATTTAATCGAGATCAAGAATCCAATCTGGTTTTGTGAAATCATTGATTGAGTTGTGTTTTAATGAAGCATTGTTGTGTTCGTTCATTAAAGTGGCTTGCAGGAAATAAAACCTCACAATTAGCCGTGTGACTGGGAGATGTGCTGTGGGAAAATTCAGAATAAGGAATTGAGAGGCAGTAAATATTTTTATGTATGCATAATTCATCACATAACTGTAAGAAATAAATGAAGTTTATGGGTTTGTTTCTATATAAGTTGTACTTTCAGAAATGTGTGTTTTTATTGTGCACCTCTGGTTCTTAAGGGCCTCTTTTGTGGGGTAGTTTGACTTAACTGTAAATTCATTTCACATCAAAACATCACATTTGTGCACTTTAGTCCGTTATATTGTGTAAATTGTCCTTTAAAGTCTCATTTGACAGATGAACACACACACATTCATGCTTGGGCAAACAGCAATAATGACAAATATCTCTAATAGCCAGCGTCAGTCTTGTGCCCTCTTTTCTCAGCGTGCGATGCCTCATGCGACCCCCCCCCCGATCCTGCTCCGTCACTTCACTTTGTTGTGAGCCTCATGAATGTAAACAAAGCATTCACAGCTCGGTGACACCGGTCATGTGAAATTAATGTTCAGCTGTTACGTAATGATCAGCGCATCCACACAGATCTCGCTGAAATATCTCCAACAGCACACTGGTGTTGTTTTTAATTTGCGGTTCTGTTTGTATTTAGGTTTGAGTTTCGGATGGATGGGAATTAAACTGAGTGTGCCGCTCAACTGGGCCATCTGCACAGCTTTATAATGGCAGTTGTGCTGCTTGTTGCCTTGAGGAATGACTGCATGACACAGCCTGACAGCCAGTTAAATGAAATGATCAATTCAAACGAAAGGAGGGGTCAGGAGTGTATCAGTCTGTGCTCCAGTCAGGTCTGTTGGGGTCACAGGGGCCCCCTGAGGACGCTGAAGGCAGAGACAGAAAGTAAACAAACACACAGATTGCTGTTCTGCTGCATTTCTTACAACAACAACAACAACAATATTTACTTCACGTATGTTTTAAAGAAAATTCCGGATTCTCCCTTTACCTGCCTTCACCGGAAATCCCCCTCAGCCAAAAATAAGCACGCTATGGACAAAAGCATTAATTATGGTCGCCAGGTGGCGCCTGCAGGCTGCATTGTAATTACAGCAGAGATTGGCAGCCTAATCAGCTCGCTTGATTTGCAGGTGGCTGCTGGCGCGCCGTTCTTTACTTTCACCGACTCCTTCAAAGGAAACCGGATCAGTGGGCGAGAACCATGACTGGACTGAAGACACGCAGCAAGTCCACCGTGACCGCGGAGAGCGGGGAGACATTTCCACGACCGCGGACAAACAGCGAATCCTAAGAGATAAAAGGTAAAAAAACTGATTTTACCGCGCGTCCGATTGGATTTCGCGCGGTTTGACGGCGTCCGCGCGCACAGCTGATGACATCGTCTCCGGCTCTTTGTTTTAAAAGATGACGAAATGCTTTGTGAACTCCGTGACCCACGTTGGGAGAAATCAGCCACATGGTCGCGTAAGGTGTCATTCCGCGCGTCGGCCGGTAGAGGGCGCGTAGCCTCTTCCCAGTGTCCCGTGAATGACTCGACATTATCGGTGTAGGCGGACAGGGGGCGCCAGAGAGGCAGAATGTGGCGCTGCAGCATCATGATGAGGCACAGAGGCGGAACACTGCAGGGAGGAGGAGGAGGAGGAGTGCTACTGGGGATTTAATATGTTTAAGTACAATGATGAAGAGTGGTTCTATGCAGATCTACTTTGTAATTCTACTTCATTTACGTTTGAGCTGAAAATATTATTGCACTTTTTACAACACTTACTTCTGCTTTACCTAATCGCTGCAGTTGTTACTTTCAGAGATACAGAATCATATATTTCTATTTAATTTAGTGTTCCTTAAACTGACCCAAAAGCATGAAAGTCCTGTTCATCTGAATTTATCTTAACATGCCGCCTTTAGGGATTTATTTCCCAAATTTTGTATTATTTTTCTTAAACAGTCAAACCTTGATCATTGAGTGATGTCATGATTCACACAACACAGTAAAAAGCTTTATATCTCAGATTTTGGGGATTTTTCATAATTGATTTGTTACCATCTGCCTGCTCGAGTTAAAGCTTCAATCATTTAATATCTAACAGGAAACTCTGGTGTTTACTTCTGCTTTTATTCTTGACATTTTACTTAAAAGTTGACTGTTAATATAATGCTTAGGTAGAGTTTTAACAAGGACTCAAACATATAAAGGAGTGTTTTCCCATCCTGGTATTGGTAGTTCTTCTTCCACCAGTGTCATCTCAGTAACAGCTGCTTAGTCTGCAGGACGGCTGAGAACACGGCTGCTTGTGACAGGACAGAGTGCAGATTGCTGCTAAGACAAGAAAATGACAAAAATTATGTAACTTGTACCGCTGGAGGCGAGATGTTCAACCACGACCCTGAACTCAGGCACTCAAATAATCTGTTAGATAAACAGCAGCAGCTCTGCAGACAGATTCAGGGTTTGTGTCCCGTGTCGAGTTTCCTGTGGGACGGCTATTTGCCTGTGTTGATGGAATGAAACGAGGTTGGCCGTTTTGATCCTTCTTCCCTCGTGACTTCTGTCCAGTTTGGTCCCACCCAAGACTGAAAGGCCCCAGAACAAGTGGCAGGCATTGTGTTGCTTATCCCTGTAACATTTCCTCCAAGTTGGCAGTGCGTTATGGAAATTAGAAAATATATTTACATGGGGCTGAAAGCGGTGATACACATTTTTGAGAATGATTTGCATCACAGAAAGTGAAAAGTAAAGCTCTTGGCAGACTCCTCACCCAAGTATTTGCCCTCTGTGTCTTCTTGTGACGGCCTACTAATCATTTATAGCAGGTGTGTGAGCGGTGGAGCAGATGTTTGAGAGTTACTCATTTGATCGGTCTCGATAAGGCGGTGAAAGACGGCTTTAGAATTACAGCAACAGCCGAGGTGCCGAGCAAACAGAGAGGTAGTTTTGTGGACGGTTGGTGTGTGTGTGTGTGTGTGTCTGAGGGACGGCGGCTGCAGTGGTTTGGCTGAACTGAAAGAGAAATGTATTTGTGAGCAGCCGGGTTGTACAAATTGGTTATTGCTGCATGGCCGACACGGAAGGACCAACTGATAAAGACATTTGTGTAGGAAAGGGAAATAGTTTAGATAAGAGGGAAGTGTTTGTTTGTCGTGCAGTGCCTATTGTTGCAGTTTCTCCGGTTCTGAAACTGGAATGAGAGCTGCTTCTCATTAGATATTGTTTGCCTTCCATTAAAAATACTAAAGAGTTCCCTCCCATGCGTTTCTCCTGGCAGGATTCCTCCCCGTCGGTGCTCTGTTCTCCCCGCTCCCGGTGGAGAAACATACCCTCTAGGTTGCACCGTGGCCTTGTGTTGTGTGTGCAGCCCCTCCCGGAATGTTGTAGGTGCAGAGAGAGAGAGGAGGAGAGTGAAGCTGACGGCCTGCGAGGGTGCAGCTCAGTACTTCGTCGTCTTGTTTGTCGAGTTGCATCACAGTCTGTCATGGCCGCTCGCTGTCTGTTTAGTTGAAGACTGCCAGCTGGTGTGAGTCTTTCACGTTGTTCAGAGACGATGGTTAACTTCCCCGACTACAGTCGACTCGCTCTGGATCAATCCTCCCAAAGATGCATCTTAGCCTAGTGGTGGTTGTAACTCAGTTTGTTATGATAGTGAGTCCAGTGAGTGTTTGAAGAGCCAAAGTGAGACATCATGGGATTGATATGCCTACATTTATATCCAACGGCAATATTGAGTAAGTTTTGAACAGACTATCTATAGTTAAGTAAAGTATCCGAGTACTTCTTCCACCTCTGTACTTTAACTGGAGTTTGCATCATATCTGCGTATTTCTTCTCTGGGATGGCACAAATGTGTTTGCGGCTGTTTTCCTCTCCCCGGGCCTCACAGGAGGAGGAAAGAAGAATGGAAGGAAAGCTCGTTCCAGAAATATTTGAGCTGCCAGGCCAGGAGCTCTTTTGTTTGTCCGAATTCCATGGAAACTGAGAGAGCGAGAGGCAGAGAGAGAGAGAGAGAGAGCGAGAGACAGAGAGAGAGGAAAAGAAAAGAGGCTGAACAAGTGAGTTGTTTGTACATGGACGTGTGACTCAGAGAGGAAACGTCCAGAGGCTGACGGCTGGTTTCCACCGCCCGGCCCGTCCGCCGCAGCAGCAGCCGGGTTCCTCCCTCAGAACTCTGGACCTGCCCCATGCCCAAAACCAGAGACGCTGCCTGGCCCCTTGTTTAAACACACACACACACAAACACACACACACACACACACACACACACACACACACACACACACACACATACACACACAAATAGACTCAACTTTGATTTCCATGATGAACGAACACGGACACATACGTTTAAAAATGAACATCCGAACTTGATTGGACCTGTGACTCCATTAACTCCACCCCGAGGAAATAAATACCACACCAGAACCAGGCTGGTGTGTGTGTGTGAGTGTCAGACCTTTAGACTTTGGAGATGCCTCCTGGGAATGAGCCTTTCATCCACTGGGAATATGAGATCGGATCCCACGGGACTTTGTTCTATTCAGCTTTGTTGGACTGCGGCTGATCTCAGCTCGACCACAAGGTGACGAAGGGCGTTCAGCATCTACTTTGGAGCGTTTTCATTACTTGGTTTTGAGCTTGAGTCCAGATCTCTGCACTGTGAGGGTTTGTTTTGCATCTGAAATGGAAATTATTCAACCTCTTGTTGACTTCAAAGGAGAGTTTTTACAGGGAGAGGAGAGAGGAGAGAGGAGAGGGGGGAGAGGTCCAGGGCTCTGTTATTCTCTAGCAGAGCAGGGAGGGTTGGGGCTGGGAGTCACACATACACACACACTCGGACACTTTCACCCACTGGGGAGTTGCTGGCTATCATCGGTGTCACCGCTCCTGTATTGACGGATCCACTCGCTCGGTGAGCTGAGGTCAGTCGGCCTGTGAAGAGCCTGTCTGAGCGAGACGGGCAAGGCAAGAGATAGGGCGAGTGCAGAGAGAGAGATAAAGCTCAGCTGTTTGTGTGTGTGTGTGTGTGTGTTTCTGACTCCTCCTCGCTGCTCCACCCTCCTCTCTCTCTCCTGTTCTCCCGCCCTCTGTGTCTCTCTCTCCCTCCCTCTCTCTCAGGCAGTAGGTGCATGTGCAGTGAGCGACGGCTAGGAAAGCAGTTCAGGGCACCAGCCAAAGGCTCACACACGCACACACACACCCACTGCAAGCAAGACTGCATTATTCAACGGATCCTCTACCCTAAGCTCCTCAGGGGTAAGACTTACACACACACTCACACACACACTGAGAGCCGCTCGCACACACCCACACCAGCAGATAAACTTCTGGAAACGTCCGGCTGTTCTCTGACTGTCTGCTCATTCAACAGGCTGCGGTGAAGCCACACACACACACACACACACACACACACACACACACACACACACACACACACACACACACACACACACACACACACACACACACACACACACACACACACACACACACACACACACACACACACACACACACTCTCGGGTCAGGGAGTTTGTCTCTGCCGTTTCACTGTGACCCGTTGAAAGTGTTGGTTCAGGCGTTTTAGTGATCATGTGGCTGAGGTGAAGTTCAACTATGTGGCCGTCCTCTCCTCTCTGGGCTCAGAGCTGTGAGCTGCTTCCACTTTGTTTGGCAGGGTTTTGCTTTGTAATGACTTTGCAATTTCACTCCTAGTGTGTGTGTGTGTGTGTGTGTGTGTGTGTGTGTGTGTGTGTGTGTGTGTGTGTGTGTGTGTGTGTGTGTGTGTGTGTGTGTGTGTGTGTGTGTGTGTGTGTGTGTGTGTGTGTGTGTGTGTGTGTGGCACCGCCCACATGGGTGTGCGTGAGGACACTTTTGGGCAGCGATGGGCGGCAAAGTTTGGTCGGTTCCCTCTCTGCTCACCGTCGATCACTGAGAAGAGAAATCCCACGTTGACTGAGGCTTCTATTGATTTTAACATTTGTAATTATAACAATTACACTTTTAATTCCCAATTTCCAACAGACTGATTTGATTTATTTCAGCGTTTGCTCCACAGAGTATTCCTCTCCTTATCAGGGCGTCCTGCAATGTTTGTTTATGTGGAAAGTCAACACTGTGGTACTGCAGACGAGGTGTGTGTGTGTGTGTGTGTGTGTGTGTGTGTGTGTGTGTGTGTGTGTGTGTGTGTGTGTGTGTGTGTGTGTGTGTGTGTGTGTGTGTGTGTGTGTGTGTCTTGGTTGTGGTCTGCCTCCTAGTTTCTGGTTTATTACTGACGCAATGTGTAACACTTCACCAATGTGAACAGGGGGGAGTTCTCGGGAACGCTACAACCTGGAACGCTACAACCGGGGAAAGGGGAGGGAAAGTTGTAAGACGGGTTAGTTAGAGATGAAGGTTGGTTCCAATCCAACAAGAAGGAAAGTGATTTCACCTTCCCGTAAACGGCGTTTTAACACGCAATAAAGATAAGACGCACCCGCCAAGTTTTCACAAATGTACCGACCAACTGTGGAGAACTGATTGTGGAATGAATGAGGCAGCAGGAATCTAAACACTCGGCGCTCCAGGATCAGGAGTTGCACAAGTCTGGAACCTTCCGCCTGTAAACTCCACTCATGTGTGATTCATCTCCTGCTCTGCTGCAGTGCGTTCCCACTTTACTGTAGTTTATCAACTCTTCTTCCCTCTTCCCCTTCCTGTACAGCTCAGTGACTCACCGCCCCAGCCTGCACCTCTTCCTGAGCCACCTCCATAGCTATTACCATGGAAACCCCGAGCCAGAGACGCGGCCGCGACGGCACCGCCACCATCTCGCCGGCCCGCATCACCCGCCTGCAGGAGAAGGAGGACCTGTGCAACCTCAACGACCGGCTGGCTGTCTACATCGATAAGGTGCGCTCGCTGGAGTCGGAGAACGCCGTCCTGCGGCTCCGCATCACCGAGTCGGAGTCCGTGGTCAGCCGCGACCTGTCGGGCATCAAGGCGGCGTACGAGACGGAGCTGGCCGACGCCCGCAAGACCCTGGACCAGGTCGCCAAGGAGAGGGCGCGCCTGCAGCTGGAGCTGGGAAAGATCAGGGAGGAGCACAAGGAGCTGAAAGCCAGGTGGGTGGAGCAAAGTGGGAGGAGCTTTGGTACAGAAGTGGCTAGTTTATGCAAATGTGGTGTCAGACCTCAGACTCGGCGTTCCCACTCGTGTCTGCTGGTAAACCTTTATTTTGTTGAGGGGAACAGAGCTGAATTTGTCTAAACGTGGTGTGTGTGTGTGTGGCATCTTTAATGCTTATCGTCATGGCGACCGCTCTGCTTGCTGTGGCACATCAGCCGCTGCGTGTTTGTTCTTGCTCTCGTGTTGAAAGCGACGGAGTTGCGGACTTTTGAATCCGTCTGGCTGCATATCTGAGCCGCCGTAACTCTACAGCTATAATTTAACTCTTTACACGCCGCGCTGCCGGCGGCGGTGGTTCACACCTGTTCTTTCAGCTCGTACGACTCGGGCGAAGCAGCGCCGTGCCCTCATTTCCATGCCAGGAATGCTTTCAGAGTTTTCCCATACCTGACTTTAGGAAGTCACATTCCTGGCAGTTAAGCGAGTATGACTTGCCTGTCAGCTAGTAAAGGGGTGTGTGTGTGTGTGTGTGTGTGTGTGTGTGTGTGTGTGTGTGTGTGTGTGTGTGTGTGTGTGTGTGTGTGTGTGTGTGTGTGTGTGTCCGCCTTTAGCACACAGCCTCCTCTAATGACACAGTGTGACATAACGCTGTGGGAACCCGACATTGACTGTGTGTGTGTGTACCTGGTTGCAGAATCCAGATTCTCTTCTATGGTTGGAGAGACTTGCCTGGTTGTGTTTATACTCGGCCATGACTCTGTGACCAGTTTATTAGGTACATCTGTGCACATTGAGGCTGTAGTTTGTGTTTTTTTTGGGCTGCATTGTGTTGGAAGTGTTTATAGGAAGAGCAGAAAAGTACCATTCTGTGTGTGTGTGTGTGTGTGTGTGTGTGTGTGTGTGTGTGTGTGTGTGTGTGTGTGTGTGTGTGTGTGTGTGTGTGTGTGTGTGTGTGTGTGTGTGTGTGTGTGTGTGTGTGTGGCTTTACCTAATAAACTGACTCCTGGTGTCGAACTTTGTCTCCCGTGGTGTCTTCCGAGGAATGTGTCAGGGTCCTGGCAACTTGTGTGTGTGTGTGTGAAAGAACATGAGACCTTCCGGCCTCTTCTTTAAAAAAAGTATTTATATGAAGTGTGTGTGTCGCTCGTCTCACTGCTATTGTTCACGCTGCGTTCCTGCTGAGTGCACGCCCGGGTGTGTCCCGGGCGCTGCAGGGGAGGGCGTGGTGCCGAGGCCTTCAACGCCGTTTGGACGTTTGTTGAATGGCACATGTTGACTCTGCGGGGCGGCGTGGACGGAGAGGCTTTGGGACGTTTGAAGTGCTGACAGAGATACATATGAGTTATTTTGTTTTGCTCACGTGTTCCATTGTGTTCTTTGTGAATCCGGAGCTGCTTGGTGAGGAATGTGGCCACGGCTCCCACAGTAATATTGTTCTCCGGAGGAAGGAGATCTTTTGACGCACGTGCGGTGGAAGAGAATCAGTGGCTCCAGCCTGGGACGGCTTCATCTGTTCCTCTTTAGCCGCCGTGTTTTGTCAGTGTTTGGTTGCCATGGCGCTGTGTGTGTGTGTGTGCGTGTCCTGGCATGGCCGTGTGACGGGGCGGTGACTCAGAGGTTTTTCATGGCCTCTGGAATGGGCCGACTGTGGGTTTAGCTTCTCCCTCTGTAACAGGAAGTGTATTAATAAACCCGACATATTTCTCTATTCTGACCCGTGCCTCAGGTGTCACGGCAAACGGACGCTGGACACAAATGTCTCACGCTCAGATAGCTTTTGTCAGACCATGTGGATCCTTGTCCTCACTTATTTCTTACTACGATTTGGTGGGGAAGTTGAAGCAACAGGCGCAGCGCTGTGGAGTGGACGCACCTGTTCAGCCGCAAAGGCGTGACATTGCGTCTCCTCACACACACACACACACGTGCACACACACACGCCTTTGTGCGCGGCACTGCTCCAAGGAACATATGCTGGTTCCCCCCGAGGCGAAACCTCAAGTTGCCGCGCGAGAACACCGTTCTCCCAGAAGCACAGAGTGACTCATGAATAATAATAATAAAGTGAGTAATTTGATGATAATGTATTCATTTTAAACCATTAATGTGGTTGGAATGTTAGACCTTCAGCGTTCAGCCGGAGTCGCAACATTACAGGAGAAACTGTTCATAATAATTCGGAGCCCGGGAGCGACGAGCGACAGCAGGATCGGTGGGGGCTTGTCTGCGTGTTTGCCCTTCTTGTTTTAGTTGCGTTTCCTCTCAGGCTGGAGCGCCGCAGACGTCTGGAGCCTCTGACCTCCAGCTGTGCCGGTGGCTGTGAAACACGAGCCGGCACCTCTGGGAATCCCCCGCGCTCAGGAGGAAGACTCTCCTACCGTCTCCCTTCCATCACGTCAAACATAATATGGACTCAAATGTTTCTGAGTGTTGTATGGAAGTGAAAGTAACGACTCAGTGCGGTGCAAGTTTACCAGCTGAGCCATCAGAAGCTCCCAGACGAGGAGGCTCACCCAAACCACCAAGCTGCAACATCAAATTAACTTTAAATGCAAGAGATTTACCAAGGCTTAGTGTGCCACACCTGTGCTGACTGTGTGTGTGTGTGTGTGTGTGTGTGTGTGTGTGTGTGTGTGTGTGTGTGTGTGTGTGTGTGTGTGTGTGTGTGTGTGTGTGTGTGTGTGTGTGTGTGTGTGTGTGTGTGTGTGTTTTAGGGTGTGGCTGCAGATGGATGAAGCTGTCAGGAATTTGATTGCAGTTGGCAGTTCATTGTTGTCATTGTCACTTAAAGATTAGACTTTCAACATTGGAATTCAAAAGTGTGTGTCTCTGTGTGTGTGTGTGTGTGTGTGTGTGGTAGAATTAGTGTCCCAGCACAGTTAAGTCTGTTTTAATTGAGAGATGTGACACTGCAGATGAAACGTCGTCAGTTTGGCTTGTTTACGTTTTGATCTATGAACTTTGTGCGTCGTCCCTATTAAAGTGAACACACACAGACCCAGCAGCTCTGTGTGTATGGATGTGTAATGTGATGTCACGGCTATCAGAGAGCACAGTAGGAAGTGCACTCATCATATCACACTTCCTTCCTTCTCTCCTTCATATGCCCACTCTCAGGCTTCATACGTAGTCGTTCCGATTCATCTGAAGTCTTTTATCTATCCGTCTCTATCTATCTGAACATCGCAGTGCTTCACCCAACGCCCATTCTTCTGTTAGGAGTCCCCGCCAAACAGTTGTGACGTCTCTTTACAGTAAATAAAGTGTGTTTTCATGTGCATGTACTGTTAAACTAAAAGAATCCTGTAACATTGAGCAATAAATAAAATCTACATGCAAAACACTTAAATAATACCAAATTATAATCCATAGAATCCCTAAATTTGAATTAGTTTTCACATGAACAGCATTTCCCCTCTCATAAGGCCCCCACACACACACACACACACACACACACACACACACGTTATCAAGGTAAGCTGTATCCTGTGAGGAGAGCGGTAAAGTAGAGCAGAATGCAGAGGAGCGGGCTTCATCAGAGGGAGTCGAGCGCTCTATTATTAGTCGAAACCAGAGTTTGAGCGAGTAAAAGGTGTATTTATAACCCAGTGTGGCGTTAATGGGCCACGACGCCATGGAGACCAGGAGGACTCGTGTCAGGTTTGTTAGATAAAGGGCCTCCAAGTGTTTCCCCTAAAATGGACAAGAACAGACCTGTGAGTCACTGAGAGCTTTACTCTGTTAAGTGTGTGTGTGTGTGTGTGTGTGTGTGTGTGTGTGTGTGTGTGTGTGTGTGTGTGTGTGTGTGTGTGTGTGTGTGTGTGTGTGTGTGTGTGTGTGTGTGTGTGTGTGTGTGTGTGTGTGTGTGTGTGTTGCACAGTTTTGCTTATCTTGGATATTTTAAAATAATGAATCAAGCTTTGACTTTATTGTTATATTTTATTTTTGTCTGATCAATCATTTCTCACCTGAACAACATTTTTAATCAAATTGACTGGAGTGATAAATGAATGTTGGAGGTTTTCTGTGGCCTCTGTTCTGCCTGGCAGGCGTCTCTTCCTCCCCTCTGTGGAGGCAGACGATGTTTCTCCTTCATATCTGTGTCCCTGTCGTCTCCAAATGATAAAGATACATTACAACATTTGCATCTTCTGATGGGGCGAAATTTGAATTTGGCAAAGATGCAAACAAATCCAGGCTCGCCGCAGAAGCATAAGCCCCTCCCCCCCTCCCTCCTCTCCTGCAGACCCATGCAGGCTGGCTGCCACCTTCATTTCAGTCTTCCTTCGTCCCCGCGTGGTTCGGTCACACTCTCCTCTGTCCTCTTCTCTCCTCCTCTGTCCTCACGCCGCCCCCGTGTTCCCCAGCGATGAGCTCAGCATGCGTAATGTGACAGCGGACATTTCTCTGTCGGGGCGAGTCACGCCGGGGCAGCTTAAGACTCAGAGCTCCTGAATTTGGAAGTCGCCCAACAGTGATGTCAACTGGATCATCACTGAACACACTGGTGCTGAATCACTCCTCACAAAGGGACAAGTGGCTGTTTCCTCTTTACTGTGTTAGTTTGTTTGTGTTGTTAGATCATTTGTGAAGGGGACGTCTACACATTCACACGTTCCACTCATTTAGCACATTATTACGAAACATTTGTGCAGCTTCAGTGCAGAAACATCATGGGAACATCCTGGAAAATGATTTGTGACTCTTTGTGATGGAATTCCTTGACCTCCACCGACGGCGTGCAGCCCGCAGGAGAGGAGCAAACACCTTCTCCCCATCTAAACAGATTTTAATGGGAGCGTTTCATTTACGGAAGGTTTTTAGTTTTTCCAGAAGCCTTCATTGTTTGCCCCTGGCCTGTTCTGGCACATCGGCCTGAGGGCGGCCGGTTCATTTGATAGTTTTTACAACATGGAATGCTGTGTGTTCACAGCAGTGGCAGGGTTTATAGTTTTTCCTGTTTGTGCTCTTGAACGCACCCTTCCCGAGGCGTGCTGGGTTGGTTCTGATTGGCCGTTGCGGCGGGAGCGTCGCTGTTGCGTCGGCCCCAGTGGCCATTTGTGCCTTTTGGCCCTGAGTGCTGCGGAATGGAAAGCAGATGGTGGCGAGCCTGTAAACGCTGCTGTGCTGAAGGAGCCGCTTGTGTTGCTTTATTGTTTGAGACTAATGAGAGAGTTCATGTTGGACCTCAGCAGACAAACACGTGGTACTGGGCAGAGGTTTGGGCTTTTGTGTGTGTGTGTGTGTGTGTGTGTGTGTGTGTGTGTGTGTGTGTGTGTGTGTGTGTGTGTGTGTGTGTGTGTGTGTGTGTGTGTGTGTGTGTGTGTGTGTGTGTGTGTGTGTGTGTGTGTGTGTGTGTGTGTGTGTGTGTGTGGCCAATTTTCCATAGAGCTTTCCCGCCAACCTCTTGATGAGTCACTTGCACATGGATGGAGTAAATCAGTCTAAGATGGAGGCTCCCTCTCTCGCTCCCTCTCTCGCTCTAGCTCTCTTTCTCTCTCGCCCTCTCGCTCTCTCTCCCCTTCTCTCTTTTTCACCACGGCAAAGTTGGCATGCCAAGGTGGGTGTAACCTCAACCATTCCCGTGTGGTTACTTATGCAACAACTGCTGGCTTTCCAGATCCATGAGGCCTTATTTAACCCTCAGATGTGTGTGTGTGTGTCTCTGTGTGTGTCTCTGTGTGTGTGAGAGAACAGGATGTTTCTATACACTCCAAACAGATCATTGAGTTTGCATGCGAGGCCTTTCAATCAAATCTGAGGTTCCGTCAGATGTTTCCGATCAACAATCACCTCGTGTTTATTAGAGCAGAGGAAGTGAAATGAGGAGTTTGTCCATCTTGATGCGTTTTACTGAGCAGACTTTTGTTCCATTTCTGCAAGAAGGAAAATGGAAGTGCTGGTTAGTTGTAACCCAAATGTGTGTGTGTGTGTGTGTGTGTGTGTGTGCTCCCATACACACTCCACTGTCCCAACAAGCACCTGGACAGTATTTGTCATGGTTTTTATCATAGCCTCTTCCTCTGTGCTGGTTGAGGCAAACCCAACCAATCTGGCAACGTGACGGCCGCCACATTAAGACGATGGCTTTACCACCAATCTGACGGTGGAAACAAAACTCTGTCCTGGATGCACTTTGGTAGAGAGATCCTCCCACTTTGCTCGTGTGTGTGTGTGTGTGTGTTGTGAGCTCTCCACAGCCGCAGCTTGGTGAGACTCCAGGCAGTGAATTCTCTTTCCCCCTCAGACGGCGGGAACTAAAGAAACACACTGATATAAAATTCATGTTTGCTGTAGGAATAACTGTGTGCATGTATTCACTGAGACCTGTGATCCCTCATGTATGATTGAATAAAGATGCGGCCTGATAATTGAAGTCTACTACACGGTTATCAAAAGACGTGGAATTAATGTAAAGTGGACTTTGATGTGTTATAAAGTCGTGCTCGGGCCGATTGACCTGCAGCTCCTCAGTGTGTGTGTGTGTGTGTGTGTGTGTGTGTGTGTGTGTGTGTGTGTGTGTGTGTGTGTGTGTGTGTGTGTGTGTGTGTGTGTGTGTGTGTGTGTGTGTGTGTGTGTGTGTGTGTGTGTGTGTGTGTGTGTGTGTGTGTGTGTGTGTGTGGTCGCCTGTGGAACGACTGGAGGAAGAACATGAAAGGACAAAATGGCTGCTTTTGTGTCCCCACACTGCTCTTTATCGCCACAGATAATCTTATCAAATACTAGTGAAAGCCAGTACACACACAGACCAGGCAGCGACTTCTGACAAACACACAGACACACACACGGGTGAATCATCAACTAATCATGTGGGGAGGAACAAGGACTGTCTCATAGACCTTTGGTGTGTATGGACACACCCACCCACTGACACACACACACTTCCTTTAAAGCTGTCATTAGCGGTGGGGCAGAACACCTTTCTTTCTTTCTTTCTTTCTTTCTTTCTTTCTTTGACTGACGTGCTGTTTGAAGAGTTAGATTGATGAATACGAGCGTCTGTGGGATCCGAGGCTCTTTCCGTTTTTTAAAAAGCAAAGTTTGTGTTTGACGCAGAGCTGCACTGCACACACACACACACACACACACACACACACACACACACACACACACACACACACACACACACACACACACACACACTAGAACACTGTGCGTATTGTCGTCCCCAGTCTGAAATCATCCGCCGGCCACATTTGCTCCACTTACACGCCGGAGACACTGAGACTTTGTTCCTGCTGTGCCACATGTGGACGTGCCTGGGTGGCGGCCCCCTCTGGCCCCCCCTGGCCCCCCCTGGCAAAGCGCGGCTGTCCATTACTAGTGATCTATTATAGACAAACGCACACACACATG
This sequence comes from Genypterus blacodes, assembly GCF_046128005.1. Lineage (NCBI taxonomy): Eukaryota > Metazoa > Chordata > Actinopteri > Ophidiiformes > Ophidiidae > Genypterus > Genypterus blacodes. The sequence continues at coordinate 4,579,559 of NW_027466864.1, read as the reverse complement.
CTGGGGTTAACTAAAATCCCGTCTTCATTCCAGAGGAGAGAGGTTCCTGTGTCGGCCTGTCATGTTTGTTTTCTGCTGCATATTTCTCTGAGACTTTCACAACACTGGGATGAGTTCAGACATCAGAGCTCCTGAATGTGTGTAATGCTGCTATTATTGTTAACAGTCTGTGCTTTACACACCCCCTCATGTTAGTGTGTGTGTGTGTACAGTATACGTCTACGCTATTATCTACTCTGTATGTTTTCCATCTTGTTAGTACATCATTCACACACTGTTGTTTTGAATACGTATCAAAGAATGGCAGAGTGTGTGTGTTTGTGATTGAAGTATAGGGGGACGTCTGAGGACACAGTAAGGACACACACTCATAGAATCTAAGGGAGTAGGTGAGGTGAGACGTCCTGATATGTCACTTTACCTGCGTCCCAATCATCATCATCGTCATCATCATCATCCTTATAATCTGGCCTGAAGTCTCGTCTGTTGCACTCGTCCTTTTAGAATGAAAGCTACGCATGTGTGAGATACAGTACCAACAAAGTCCTGAGGGGGCAGTAGTGTTGCCTTTTGTCACATCAGCGTCGCACCGATCGGCTGGTTTGTTGCCGTGTATATTGTGTGTGTGTGTGTGTGACTGACTGGTCTTGAGCCGTGTTGGATGCCGTTCCATAGCTGACAGTGATTTATAGACCCTCGCTCACCCTCATACCCTCGTAGACGTTTCATTGGCTGTTGGAGCTCGACCAGGCGCTCTGATTGGCCAGTCTGCTCTGTTGTCGGCCCAGTTGGGTTTTTTTTCTGCCTCTCTTTTGACCAATTACAACCAAGAACACCTCTTGTGATGCAGCTGTGCACGTTTGGTTCAAATGAAGTATAATCTAACCTTACCTGGGAATGTGTCATGCTGCATATGTCATGTTGCCATGGTTCCCGCTACCTGGTGTCTTCTGTGGTCGTACTGCAACACTCGCATGTACGCTGGGTCCTGTCACCGCCAAGTGTATTTCTGGCTCCCTGATTTCATTACGGCCTCATTATTCTACAACCTTCCTCTTCGTCAGTGTTTCCTCTGTGTGTTCTCCACCTAAACCAGCTGGACACAAATGAATGGACGTGTAGATGGACGGGGAACATTTGAGACGATCTATAGGGAAGAGAGGGAACCCCTCTCCCCCCCCCTCCTCCATGTTTGAGCAGTGACTCATCTGGGAAACCCCACCCACACATGTACACACACGCCCTCCAGACTGTGTGTGTGTGAGTGTGTGTGTGTGCATGGTGGATCAATGAACTCCTATACTCTGCCTCCTTTTAAAGCACGACAGGAAATGGGAGAGGTGAAGTGTTTGTAACCATGGCAGGTCCACTAAAGACACGGCAAACATTGTGAGCGTAGGTTTGAATCCCCAGTTTCCCCTAAGGAGACCTGAGGGTGACTTGAAGGAGACAAACCTTTCTGTTCCTCAGCAGATGTGCCCTTGTGCTTGGCGCTGGGCCTGGAGCCGGCCTCTGGTACACACACACACACACACACACACTCAGGCTGCAGCTGTAGCGGGCAGCTCCCAGGTGTGTGTGTGTGTGTGTTTGTGTGTGTCTGTTTCCCGCCTGCAGCCCCTGAGCTCAAAATAGGCGTAAACAGGAGTGTGTAATGTGATGTCAGTCGGCCGTGTTATGGAGGCGAGAAAACAAAATCCAGGCTGATTGAACGCAGACGAGATCATGGGCTCCGTCTTTAATCTGCCGCCGATCGATGAGTGTGAGTGACAGATTGGTTTTCCAGTTTGACCTTTAGGAATGAGAGCACAGGTCTGGAAAGCTGTGTGTGTGTGTGTGTGTGTGTGTGGGTGGGTGGGGGGGCGTGTGTGTGTGTGTCTGTCTGTGTGTGTTGTGTGTGTCCACTCTGTGTGCAGATATTCTGTAGAGCTGCACAGAAAACCCCGAGTGCGTTTTGGAACTGGCATGCGAGCAGAGCGGGCCTGACGACGAGGCCTTGGTTGCTATGACTACGGCGCAGCAAAACAGGGGGGAAAGCGGGCCTTTTTCTCTCTCTCACTCTCTCACTCTTACGAGGAGGAGTTCGTTTCTCGTTACTGGTGTGGACAAAGATAGCTGTGAGTCATCGCCGAGCCCGGGAGCCGAGCCAACGCATTCCTCCTCCTCCTCCTCCTCCTCCTCCTCAGATTTCTTGTCTCCATTACTCCCCCTTTTTCCTTTTGTCTCATTCTCTTGGCGTTTTCCATCTCACACTCTGGCCGCTCCCCACCTCCGTCTCCTCCTCTCCCCCCCATCTCGCAGCGTTTCATGGTCCACAAGCTCCCATTTTGTCTCTCCGCCGCTCCAAATGTGTCGTTTACTCGTAGTTTCCTCTGTAGGGAGTGAAGCTGTGGTGAGTGGAGCGATGAAGCCTGAAGCCGTTTAGGTTTTTGGTTTTTATTCATTTAGTTTTCCAAGTGCAGGGGAATAATGAAAGCTAAGATCCACACGACAACAATGAGGTTTCCATGATTTGCGCTAATTTTCGAGTTTGTGATGAACTTTTATCAGCGCACAATCTGAAAGCTTTTGTCTCCGTCTGCAGCTCCGTTTATCATTCAGCAGACGTCCCCGGAATGAAACTGGCTGGATCTCCGTTTGTCTGCTTCTTCTCTCCGTCTGGCTCTCGGCCTCCTCGCCACCATATTTGTTGCTCCGCCGACGCAGCTGGTTCCTCGAGTTGTAAATATCAAAAGTGCGATTCCCAAACGCGAGAGGCGGCGCGGCTCCACGCACATCTGCTGCCGAGGCGAAATGTAAACGTGAAGGCGAGGGGGAATTTACACACACACGCTCTGTGATTACACGCTTTAGACTGGATTAGACCGCATATACAGGACCTCAGTAGAAAATGAACACACACTCACACACACTTGATAATGTAAATAGTTTACACGTATCCTGTTGTGCGCATTATGAACAGGTGTTGTCATATGAACGCACACAAACACACACAGGATTGCTGCAGTCAACACTCCCACACGCGTGCAGCAGAGCGCACTCAAGCCTGCACCAATACGCCCACACACAGGTATAAAGACACACACACACACAGGGAGTGAGAGAGTGTGTTTCCCTTTGTCTCCAGAGACCAGGCGGCGTTGTCTAAAGTGACATACAGGATCCAGCAAATCCGGCCAAATGCGATAAAGCCGGTGTAGGAAGGACAGCGCTCGCTCGGTCGCTGCGTGGCGTCGCCGCGCCGCCGTGTAACGCGCTGAGCTGCGATCAGTGCCACACGTTCATCTGCGGGCTTTATTCGGCCAAATTCTGGTTACATCACATTTGTTGTCGTCATTGTGGGAGTGTTGTTACACGGTGATGAATGTTTGCTCCACCGGTCGTCTTTACACCCAAACGTCTCGAACGTAAACTCTGACACAAACGCTGCCACCTCTGCTCTAATCTGATTTATTTCATTTGGCCTTTTAAATAGGTCAGAGGTCAGAGGTCAGGATCGAAGACCTCAACCCTTATTTTCAGCATCAATTTGATCTGATTAGTATGAAATACAGCAGGAACTGGTCATTAGGTTCAGATTCATATTTGGTATATTTGAGGTAGTGATTGATTAGTTTCAGTGTGTGTCTGGTTTGGCCTGGTGTGTGTGTCGTAGCACTAAGGCTCCGTTCTTCTCCCTGTACGGATGGAGACTGCAGACCAGGTCTCCTCAGTAAAAGATGTTTGTTTTTCCCCCGACAAATCATCTCTCAAATCTGTGTGTCTGTGTGTGTGTGTGTGTGTGTGTGTGTGTGTGTGTGTGTATGGTCATGTGACACGTCGATATACCCGAATCATTTCTACGCATTAATTCACCGCTGGAGTCGATTCACCGGGTCCATTAGTCCTAATGAGCAGCACAGTGGCCACCTACACGCACACGCACACACACACGTCTCTTTGGAAAGATATTAACGTCTAGACAAAAGGCTGTATAGCAACGCAGCAATGTTTACCTGAAGGTTGTAAAGAAATGTGGAATGTGTGTGTACACATGTGTAAATGCACTTCACACTTCACCCCCCCCCCCCCCCCCCCCACACACACACACACACACACACTCATCACACACTCCTGTTTTGGCTGATGTGACTCTTACATCCATTAAGTGTTAATGAGGAGCGTTGTGGTGCGTTCTGGAACGTTCCACATTAACAACACCTGGAAAAATGAGTTATTAGCGCCTGGAGGAGCTTAAACACTGTTATACCTTTAAACACAGGTTATTAAAACACTTTTACAGTAGTAGTTATGTCATTTCAATCAGCTTATTCATCTGTCAGTCGTTTAAGGCTGATTGAAGGTTCACATGTTTGGATCGAGCGTCTGCTACCTTCCACAATTCCAGGAATGTGGTAACTGTGTGTGTGTTTGTGAGTCAGTGTGTGTCGCCGTGCTCACACCCCTCTCGCCGGGTACACGCTCACATTCCTGTTTCCTCAAGCTGGATAAAAGGTTCACTCCCAGATCAGCGTTTCTTGAGTATACCGCTTTCGAAAACAAGGCGAGTCTGCCTTTGAGCAAGGCAGTGATAGAGCTGGAGTGAGCAGTAGAGGATTGTAACTGGTGTGTGAACGGAGGGGGAACAGTGGATGCATCAGTCGGCCCTCATTCACAAACAAACCGGCCTAAAGACAGAGAATCAATAAGAATAATTCTGTGTCTTTGTTTACAATGCATCCAAACTGTTTTCTGGCCCAGCATCCTCTCTGCTCTCTGCTCCGTCTCAGTGGCTGCTTGTTACCGTGCGGTCAATTCCATCAACGTTCCGTCACTGCCACAGCAAATATTTTGAGTGGGTCTGATCCTCATCCCTCTGCAGTTTTGTCCAATTCCCGTTTGTATCCGTATCCACACTGAGGTTTAGTTTAAGTTTGAGGATCCTTGAAAAGGGCAAACGACAGTGATGAGCTTCTGGATCTCTTCCCATGTTGTGTTGTGAGCTCCTCTCCGTGTGTGTGTGTGTGTGTGTGTGATTGTGTTTGCCCCGGCTGTGATGAAAAGGCCGGATGTGTGTGTGTGTTCCTGGGAGTTGTTGCTGTGAGAGTTATTGGATTTGGACCTCAGGTCACTCGGGCCGCCTTCGTTTTTAATCTGAGCAACGAGCCGTCTGGGAGGAGCTTCTGTTTTTTTTTCCGAAAACAGAATTAAAATATAATTGCTTAGTTGAGTAGTCGGTGCCTGATTGTACATCTGGAAATCATTAGGGGGGGGAACTTTCTCAGGAAGTTAATTATGGACTGTTTCTAGGCATGAAAGTCTCATTGATATCTGATTGATCGCTGTTTTTCAGTATTTCCTGGCCAGATTCCTGAAGAGTGCAGACGGCTCGCTGCAGCTCTGCTCGTCTTCCTCAGGACTCTGTGTTGTATCTGCTCCTAAAGCCGTGTGCATGTTCATAGAGTGCAGCAGTAGATTGATGCTGTATCATAAACAGTAAATCGCCCCGCTCAGCGCTTTGACACAAATGCTGATCGTCTCCACTGTGAGCCATCGGAGCGTCTCCTGTCTGCCGGAGTGTGTTTGTGTGTGTGTGTACGTGTGTGTGTGTGTGTAGCTCTCTGCAGGCTCGTCCTCACGCCGGCCCTCCTGCAGCCGGCTGGCAGCGCCCAGACAACGGTGAGGTCTGTGTAAGCGGCCTGGAAGCCATCTCCCCCAGCAGATGGCCAATATTAGTGACAATGAAGAGTGTGTGGCTGCGGCCAAATAGAATAACAGGGAAGCCGATTCCCTCCTGGCTGAGCACCGAGCGTCTACGCTGCAAACAAGCTCTTCCTCCGTCCTCTGCTCCCATGATCCTCCGCTCCCATGATCCTCTGCTCCCATGATCCTCTGCTCCCATGATCCTCTGCTCAGCAGTGTGTAGTGGAGATCTTACACTGGGCTGTGGCTCAAAGTTTGGCGCTCCTGATGATTTACAGGAAGTGAGTCCTCGTGGAAAATGACTTTCATTATACTTCAGTCATGTAGTGTTCTACGGACCGCTACAAGAGTGAGTTCTGTTGGGTCAAGGGACAACAACGTCTATGAGTCATAACCTCTTCTACAGCTTTCACTTATGAGCTCTTTGGACTTCGACGCTCAAGCAGGCGACTTCATGTGACGCAAAGATCATGGCGATAACAGAACTATGACAAAACTAACGCCTCCCTCTCGTCCATCCGCACAGGAACAGCAAGAAGGAGGCGGAGCTAGAGACCGCGCTCGCCAGGCTGAGGGACCTGGAGGCTCTGCTCAACACCAAAGATGCCGCCCTCTCCACCGCCCTTGGCGAGAAGCGCACCCTGGAGGCCGAGGTGAAGGACCTCAAGGCCCAGCTGGCCAAGGTAAAAAAAAAAATAATGTTTTGATTTGCGTCGTAGGTGTAAATGGAGGATAAAGCGCGGCGTCACGGCTCAGAGGCCTCAGGAGCGCTCATCTGCTCGAGAACAACTCTTAGAACATTTCTTGTCCATCACACAACGTTCAGAATGATACACTGAACAAAATGTGGCAACTGCTGCACTTTCTCAGCCTACAAGGCACAACAATGGGCTGATAATTCCCACTCTGAGTCTATTGTGTTGTAATTGGTTTATTGTTCATTTGTTTCTGTATAATTCTTGCATCCTTCTGTTGAGTGTGTGTGTGTGTGTGTGTGTGTGTGTGTGTGTGTGTGTGTGTGTGTGTGTGTGTGTGTGTGTGTGTGTGTGTGTGTGTGTGTGTGTGTGTGTGTGTGTGTGTGTGTGTGTGTGTGTGTGTGTGTGTGTGTGTGTGTGTGTGTGTGTGTGTGTGTGTGTGTGTCACACCTGAATGGTGTCATACACTCTGTAAACCCTGCAGATTATGAATGAGGCCCACCAGGCTCCACTCACTGCTGTTTGTTTCTCAATGAATTTCACCGCTGACACACACGCTGCTGTTCTGTTGTGGTTGTGCTCCACCTACTGGTCACATTTGAGAACTACAAATTCACCTCAGCTCATGTGCTTCACTAATCACGCCTCTGACTTCCCCGTCATGCGTCTCTCCGAACAACACTTCTCTCACCTCGTCCCGTGCTTCATCTCTCCTCTTCTGTCTTCTGTCCCCTCCCAGCTGGAAGGAGGCCTGGCCGACGCCAAGCGGCAGCTCCAGGACGAGATGCTGAGGAGGGTGGATGCTGAGAACCGCCTGCAGACCCTGAAGGAAGAGCTGGAGTTCCAGAAGAACATCTACAACGAGGTCCCACGCTTCACCTTAACCTCTCTCTTCTCATCTAGCCGGTTATTCGTCTCCCCCTCTTTGTTGCATCTCCTCCAGATACTGATGTGCTTCCAGACACCTACTTGTTTCTTTTTGAGACGCGGCCTCTCATGTCTCCTCTCGTCTGAGCCTCATTTCAGCTGTAGTTGTATTTGTGCATATAAAGATGGAACACAGATGAGATTAAAGACCCAGCTCCTGCCGCAGGGCTGTCGGCTCTGAGCCACTTAGAGAAAACTCTAGGAGGAATCAAGACACCAAACATTGTGCTTTGCTAATTTAGAAATAAAGATCCGACGTTTCTTAAAGATCGCTACAGATTCTCTCTGCTGGAGAACAACATCCCAACACACTGCTATAAATAGAGTGTGTGTGTCTGTTTGTTTGTCTGGAGTTGCAACATGCACCGTCCCTAATGTCGCCTCCAGACCTGCCACAGAAATGAGTTCAGAGGTGCAGCTTTGGCTTGGGCTGCGTTCCATTTCATTAACAACAACAAATGAAATGCCCGATTAGCAGATACATTTTTTTATTTGCATTACTGGATGTCAAAGTTGACTTTAATGGAATCACCCCTAGCAACCCTACGCACCGCCATGTTATTATGGGATAATGACATCATGAATGATCTCACAGTTGTCAGGAAACTAACCACCCTAGCAACCTTTCATCATGACATCACTTCTAGTGCAAATTGAAGCTAAATCAGGTGCTGTTTTACTTTTCAAGGATATACGAGTGTAGAGGGTCACATGTGACACGTGTGTGTGTGTGTCCTGTGAATGATCATCGTCCTTTTCAGACGGCACACGCTACAGTTCAGCTCTGTGTAGGTAGGCAAGCAAAACAAGGAGTCATTGGAACCTCGATTAGGGTTCATCAGAGCACACACTCGTCCAGTTAACAGCCACACAGTCATTCACTAATGGAGGTTCTAATGGCAGAAAGAACACAAACCTAATGTGAACCAAATTTATTTATTTGTACTTGAAAGTTGAGAGGATTTCTTTGCAGCAGTGAAGACGCAAATCAGGGGAGACCCTAAGAAAGCAGAACATATCTCAGTGATGTAAGAGATTGTACAGACTGATTGTGCGTCTTCCCTGCGTCTTATATCTGCCTTCTTCTGCCTGCGTCCAGGAGATGCGTGAGACCAGGCGTCGGCACGAGACCCGCGTGGTGGAGATGGACAGCGGGCGGGAGGTGGAGTTCAACAGCAAGCTGGCCCAGGCTCTGGTGGAGATGAGGACCCAGCAGGAGGAGCAGGTCCGCCTGTACAAGGAGGAGCTGGAGAGGACCTACAACTCCAAGGTGAGCCTCAGGCCGCCACCGCCGCGTCGCCACCTAGAGGCCGAGCGCCCGCCGTCCCCCTGTGCAGCTAATGAGGCCTGAGAGTCCCCCTCCCACACACACATCACATCATTTAGATTGATTTACTCCCTTTACCCTCAATCCACGTCTGAGTTCATGTCGCCGTGTAACATCCCTCCTCGCTTCGCCTCTTTCCCTTTTTGTCTGCACGCTGTTGTCAGCAGGGGAAATTAATTCAGCACACTTCTCCTTTGTCCTGTGGGACTCTTAATGAGGGACGTGGGAGAACGCTGTGCTTTATGTCGCAGCTCTTGTAAAGGAAACCAAAGCTGAAACGCTCTCTGCCTCGCTGGATCCACCGCAGAACTCCCATTTTGAGAACCTGGATTCAGCTCTTTCTACTTTGGCTTGCAGAGTTCATGGAATTGGATCAGATGGAAAAATTCTAATCTGTATTTTGCAAAGTGTGAATACAGAGATGGATCAAAATAGAAGTACATTATGCTATAAGGACAGTAAAGCCTTGTAGAGTCCATGTTCTCTGGGTTCTCTTGTTCCTTACAGCTGAAATGGGTTTCCACGTGTGCTGCGACCTGACATGATGGAGCGTGACCTGTGACCTTTGCTGAGCTTGTGTTTGTGTGTTGCTAGCTGGATAACGCCCGCCAGTCCGCCGACAGGAACACAACCCTGGTTGGAGCGGCACATGAAGAGCTGCAGCAGACGCGTGTTCGTCTGGAGGGAATGTCCAGCCAGCTCATGCAGCTGCAGAAACAGGTACACACACACACACACACACACACACACACACACACACACACACACACACACACACACTTGGCTGCTGTGATGTGGCTGATTGATATTGACATGTTTGCTTGTTTCTCATGTGTTTCTACTCCTCTAAGCAGCATCGATTAATTAATGTAAAGCCTCGCTTGACCCAACAACCCGACGGTGTTCAGACGATCCAGGCTGCCTAATTATCTTGTCTTAATTGACTAATCTCTGCGTGTGTGTCTGTGTGTGTTGTCTTCCTCAGCTGAGCGTGAGCGAGTCCAAGGTGCGGGAGTTGGAGGAGTCTCTGTCTCGGGAGCGCGACCTGACGCGCCGGCGGCTGGAGGATAAAGAGCGAGAGATGGCGGAGATACGAGCCAGGATGCAACAGCAGCTGGACGAGTACCAGGAGCTGCTGGACATCAAACTGGCCCTGGACATGGAGATCAGTGCCTACAGGAAGCTGCTGGAGGGAGAGGAGGAGAGGTGAGGGAGAAAATAAAACCCAACCTGGAGACACACCAGGGTCTGCAGGTCGACCCGGGACAGGAGGGGTCACGTGCAAACCACTGACCAGTCGGTTTTAAATGATTCTCATTTCTAACGGGCCAATTAGAACCTTTGGAAGTCGCTGCTCCTCATTAAAGAGGAAGAACACGGGCGGTCGGGCCAACAGGCAGCAGCTGCACACGAGCAGCTCCACTTATTAGAGACTTAGTGCAGCGACGGCTGTGAGGATCGCCTGCGTGCTTCTATGCGTACGCTCACTCGACTGCTCACTGTATGTAGCCTGTAGTGGGCGCTGCAGCTTTAAGATAAGATAAGATAAGATAAGATAATCCCCATTACCTCCACCAAGGAGGACATGTTTCAGGATATTTTCATGAAGCTTTTTGTTGTGCGTTTGACATTAAGGCCATTTCTTCCAAACACCAGTGAAGAGATCTGTGTGTGTGTGTGTGTGTGTGTGTGTGTGTGTGTGTGTGTGTGTGTGTGTGTGTGTGTGTGTGTGTGTGTGTGTGTGTGTGTGTGTGTGTGTGTGTGTGTGTGTGTGTGTGTGTGTGTGTGTGTGTGTGTGTGTGTGTGTGTGTGTGTGTGTGTGTGTGTGTGTGTGTGTGTGTGTGTGTGTGTGTGTGTGTGTGAGTGAGAGAGAAGGGTTTAAATCCCAAGCTGATCTGTCAGTGGACTAACATTTAAAGCTTTAATGGAGAAAAGGCTTCATTCTTGCAGCGTTTGTCAAACTTCCATCCGTGATCTTGGGCACTGACAGTTTCATGCGCCTCACGGTTTCTATTTATAACCTCCGTCTCTTCCTCCGCCTCCCCCCAGGCTCCGTCTGTCTCCCAGCCCTCAGCCCACCAGGGTCACGGTGACGCGGACCTCCGGCTCGGGCCACTCTCACACCAGCCGCCTGCTCCACACCGGCATCGCCGCCTCCAGCAGCCGCAACTCCTCCGGCAGCTCCAAGAAGCGCCGCCTCGCTGACAACGACAGCGAGACCTCCAGCGTGGCGGGGGCTGGCAGCGTGACCAAGAAGCGCATCAGTCAGCAGGCCTCCGCCAGCGGCCGCGTCACCGTGGAGGAGGTGGACCTGGAGGGGAAGTACATCCGCCTCAGCAACAAGGCCGACGAGGTAAGAAGAGAAATACGAATGGCAGAACCGTTTTGCTAAATGACCGGAATGTTTTGAACATGTTTGGACTTGTTTTAGAAGCCGGCGCTCCCTCTGGTGATGTAATATTTATAAAGATAATTGATTCTCTGTGCCGTGCCTCCTGCAGGATCAGTCTCTGGGTAACTGGCAGGTGAAGAGGCAGGTCGGCACCGGCAGCCCCATCGTCTACAGGTTCCCCCCCAAGTTCACCCTGAAGGCCGGAGGAACCGTCACCGTGAGTCACACTCAGTCACACACAGCTTCCTTTGTTTGCTAACCTGCTCTCCATTGCTGGATGTTTCCTCTTTCGTGTCTTTGTGTATACAGTATACGATCACTCTTTGAACTCTGTGACCTTTGACCTCTACAGATCTGGGCTTCATCTGGTGGTGGAAGCCACGCTCCTCCCGGTGACCTGGTGTGGAAGACGCAGAGCTCCTGGGGCGTGGGCGACCTGCTGCAGACCGTCCTCGTCAGCGCCAACGGAGAGGTCGGACATGATTACATCATCCCCCACATCCACACACGTCACGTTTACACGCGTTCACCTTTAAGCTGCCTTAAACTGCAACAACTGAAGTGTTTCATTCATTCTTTCAATAGGAAATGGCCATGAGGAAGGTCACACGTACGCTGTTCCATGAGGATGACGATGATGAAATGGTAAATGATGCTTTTCCTATCACAATGCAGCAAGGTTGGAAAGTGTTAACAACATCCTTTAGATTAACAAAACATATTAGTTCACCCAATGTGATTAACTGGAGATGGAAAGAAAGGAAGAAGAGATCAGCCATCAGGAGCGCCTGTCACTCTGAGCCCCCCTGTGATGATGTGTGAGGTGAAGTCACGCTGCGTTCTGTCGCCCCCTGCAGGGAGCTCACAGCACCAGCGGGGAGAACGAGTACAACCTGCGCAGCCGCACTGTGATCTGCGACTCGTGCGGGCAGCCGTCGGACCGCAGCGGACCCTGCAGCAGCGGCGGGGGCCTGCTTGAGGGCCTGGGGGGGGGACATTCCTTCATCATGGGCACCAACCAGCCCAGACAGGTACGAGACCTGGAGACCGTGAGACCGGCTGTTTCCTCTCCTTTCTGCTGTGCAAAATATTGATTGATCCATAAGTAGATTACAGTGATAACATTTTAAATGGACTCTTAAGTGTGTGTTAATTTCTGGGTCTGACGCATGGCGGTAAAATCTTTTGAGGCATCTGATGTTTTTAGATGTTTAATGAAACTGGGCTGAACTCAGCGCAGCGTCACTGAGCGTCACGCTGGACGGGGGTTAAACTAGGAACATCAAGTCACAGCGACACCTTCCTAGGCTCAGAACTTATCAATCAATACCATGGCACCATGTAATGACGGCGTGGATCTTCGAACTGAAAACGCTAAAGACAAAATTACATTACGATCATTTGGCAGACGCTTTTATCCAAAGCGACTTACATTACATTATATTACCACCCTTCGCAGAGGGGGGAGCAATTGAGGGTTCGGTGCCGTGCTCAGGGGCACCTCGGCAGGGACTCGAACCGGCAACCCTCCGGTTCTTAAGCGGAAGCTCTACCCACTCGACTACTGCCTTGTAATCTGACAAATCAAAACAGAACTAGGGCTTTATTTCCATCCAACTTGGGCGGCGATCGTCAACGATGAAATGCAGGAAAGCGACTCAGAGAGGAAACGGATCTCATGAAAGTGTTTCTCAGTTCTGAATCAAAGCCTTTTTTCCACTTTGTCTCTGACCTTCTTTAACCTCCACCGTCTCCATCTTTCCTCCGCAGGGACGAGCCAAGCCGGAGAACTGCTCCGTCATGTAAACGCACCACCTCAGCTCAGCTCAGCTCCATCACCACCTCCTGCACCCCCACACACACAGGAAGCTTACAGCCCTGCCGTGGGGATGTTTTGTTTTTTTTATACCATTTTTTTGTCTTCTGTATTCAAAATAATCTGCAGGTTAGATTTGCTTCGAGGTTTCGGCGGCAGCGGGCTCAGGATTTTTCCTTATTAGCTTTGAGTTTGTGTATTCAACTTATGTTATTTGTTATTTGTGCTGACGCTTGTTGCTGTATCCCGCTCTGCATGCTCCAGCACACACACACACACACACACACACACACACACACACACACACACACACACACACACACACACACACACTTACACTCAGTGCTTCACCTTATTAGTCACACCTTTTTCAATCCACTACAGCTATTCTGCAGTTAATTGAGTCTTTGTGATTCATTGTAGTGTTCTGTTGTTGTTGACACTCGTCGCCGAGGTGGGGATTGACCTCTGTGGTGTCTTTGAAACAGCCGAGCGCAGACGAGATGCACATATTCCAGGAGCTGTCACCTGCATGTGGAGGACGGTCTGGTCTGTGACGGCACCCGGCAGCCGTTTGGCTCCGATCTCGAGCTTTGATCACCGAACGGTAAAGTTTGGGACCTTAAATTTATGAGCAAGAACTCTGTAGTCTGAGTTTGGCTTTAGATTGGATTAGAGTGACACGCTCCTGATATTCTGCCAACCAAATGAAATGAATGTGAACGCGGCGGACAGAATATTTAATGCGCATCTGCGTACAATGCAGCGTGACGCACCCGGGGTTTAATCAACAACTCTGCAGGGCCGACAGAACAGAACATGAGATGGATTGCAGGTCGGTTGCATTGGATTGCTCAGGCATAGCTAATAGGTGGCTGCTGAGTGTGCACACACACACACACACACACACACGTACACACACACAGCGCTCCATTGACCGGTGCTTCTGCTTGGATTGGAGCCGGAGTTTCACATCTAATGGCCAGGCTGTCACCACTCCACACGCACAGCAAATGAACCCTGTGAGCGGCGGGTGGGGGAGGGAGGGGGCGGGGCATCAATCACCACACAGCCATGTAGACCTTAGGAACAGGAATGCTAATCAGAGAGACGCCATCGAATACTTAAAAGTCTTTACGTAAAATATGGATGAAGCTCAGCATTGTTGTTTCAAATTACTTGGCTTGATTTTGAAAAGACTATTGTGTTGTTTTATGTTACGGAGGAGATCAATCCAAGTCGGGGAAAAGTAGCCTAAGGAGTCCTTGAGGAGGAGGTGAAGATCAGCTCAGGGTGTGTAGCATGTCGACATTAGTCTTAAAGGAGACACACCGCTCGGTCACGTGTTCGCTCTTTCACTCACGGCTCCGTTTTGAAACCTTTCTCGCAAAGACATAAAGCGTAAAAACGGAAGGTTCTTGGTGCTTCAGGCGTCTCGGGGAGGCGTGTCGGGCCGGTAAACGTTCAGGTGGACGTGTGAGAGGAGTACAGCAGCGATCAGACCTCTGGGTTTGTCTTTAACAGGTGCATGTGATGACCGGTGTTCACTTTAATGACACTATAAAAGAGTTTAAAGAAACTTAAAGGACTTTCTATGAAGATTCAGATGACAGAGAAAAAAAATATAATTTTGTAATCAGATGAATATTTTCCTTAAAAGCCAAAGAAAAGTATTGTTTATGTTTTTGATATTTGTCATGGAACTACGAGGTGATTTGATTGTGTCGATCATCTCGGCTGTAACTGTACATAAGTGTGATTCCAAAGATATGTACTTAGGATGGCAGGAACAATGGAGTGTGTGAGTGTCATACACACACACACACGTCCACACAGGGAGAGCAGGACTTTGTAGACATTTGAAGAAGCTGCTGGATCTCATGTGCCTTTTCAGAGGACGTCAGCTCGTCCACGACGCCTCGGCCTGTGACGCCTCCATGTTCTCTGGCTGCCGTCGCTCCTGCTCACCAGGGCCCTTTGATTTTCTGGTTTCCTGTTTCATTTCGCCGTCTTTGCTTTGCGGGGTTTTTGCGTACGATTCGTGGCTTCGCTTGCTTATGGAGGGCCTGTCCATGTACGCACAGCAGGTAGATTTGTACTGTAGTGTGGCAGCTTGAATCGTCTCGTCTTCAGAGGGAAGCGTTTGTGGAGAGTTACTTGATTTGCCTTTTTTTGTTTCTGTTATTTTGTGTTGTACTTGTAATCGAGCACATTACTGCCAGAGTAGATTGGATTTGTTTTGTTTTTTTTGCCTTAACTGACGTCCGGTTTTAACATTGTGAACCTCCCAAGTGCCTTCAGTTCATATTGATGCTTATCAGGAAGAAAAAAAAAAGCATTTCCAAAGATTTTTCGTCCTCTGACAGTAAGATTGTAAGATTTATATCCACATGTACATTTAAAAGAAGTCATTACTGTATCTGCACAACCGATTACCACATTTAATGTCACTCCATGATTATGTAAGACGGCAGATCAAGGGGTGTGGTCAGGATCTATCAGGGGGCCGACGGAAAGATGGATTGGAAATGCGTGTTTGTACTCTCAGTCTAATGAAACGCATCAAGAAACGCTGTTCACATTTTGTAAAATCTCTTAAAAATCCATCCTCCCATCAGTGTGTCAGCACGTCCATCAGGATGAATATGGAACACGTCAAAAAGTCCTTTTAGCTTTTACGAAATGTCACCAGAGCTAAAAGTCCTAAAGGCCTTTTGTCAAATCCTGATCCACCCTGGGAGGGATCAATCAAAGCACTTGAGCATTGAAAGTGTTTCTGAGAGGGATTTCCTGTGGGCGAACCATTATTAACACCAAAGTAATGTGTCTGAAGTGAGATCTGTTGGATCATGACGATACTTTGCCAGTATGAAAGCCGTGCAGTCAGTCGCTGTGATGATGAATGTCCTTTTTTTTTTTTTCCTCTGCCTGTTTTTCTAAAAAAAAAAAGAAGCAAAGTAAAATCCTTAGTGACTGTAATCTTGGTATGATTTCTGTTTTAATACATTGTGATTAAAACACTGAGGAAAAGTGCAGCCGTTTTTATTTACATTATATACACACACAAAACGATCTTTGGTTACATTCAGAAATAATACGAGCATAATGTGGAACGCCGGACATAAACAAAAGTTGAAGCATTTTAAACCCAGTTTCTGCTGCCCAGGCTGAAATGTGGAGCTTAATAACAAATATATGACTTTTGGTCCAAGCTTGGTACAAAAACATAAACATTTAACGTGTCCATCAAACTCCAAAACACAAAAAGGTGCCTTCAAGTGCTGTAGGAAATGGCAGTGACTTTCATGTTGCTGCTCTCATCAGCTTTCAAAATCTCTGGGTGAAGTTAATACCCAACATTCATATTTGTAATGATTTGTGCATTACCTGTAGGAGGTTTAGAACATTTCATGACCTTTTTGTTCCTGAAAAAAAGCAAGAAATTTATCTCAAAAGGCTTTAAAGTCATGTTTGTAATTTTACTCATTACTGAATTTCTCCCTTGTTTGCTGCCTCAAAAGCTGCACAAACAAAAGAGTGAAAATAAAGTAGTCCATCAAAAACACAATGAACTTTCTATCATGAATAGTTTACTCATCTTTCTATCAATTTTCTCCAGCATCAAGCATTTTGTACAAATTGGCACAAAGTTTTTTTTTTTCACAGAAATAGATTTTAAGTGTTGAATGAACCATATCCACTAAAAAAAGTTGAGAAATGGCCACTTGCACCACGTAAATCATTTTTTGAGTCTTAAATCTGTCAGGACACAAACTCAAATGTTGCAGGGAAACATGCAGTCAGAGGATGAAGAAGTTTCTGTTCATGTTCCGTTTAAGGGTTTGCAGGATGATGAATGTTTCCCAGCTGTGACTGACAGGACAGCCAAAGTTGCTTCCAAAAAAAGTTATAGATTTTTGATGACGTAATAAATGGAATAAAAATGTAAAAAGGCAGAAAAAGTCTGATTAAAAAGTGTCAAACAGCTGATCAGTAGCAACCAGATTCTGCAGATAAACTCATTTCAACACGTTGATGAAGGTGCAAGTTGCGGTTGCATGTTGCTGCATGTAAGCGCCATGTTCTTTGCCTTTTTCCCTCGTGGGACATGAATGCAGCAAAAGCCCCACTGGCGTCCCTCAGCCAAGCCCCCCCACCCCTGCCCCCCCACCGCAGCCCCGCTTGGCTCCCCCGCCTGGACCACAAGTCTGTCATGGTGAAAGCAAGTACCACTTATGCCCACAGAGGGGCAGTGTTTCTGCGCGACACGTGGAGTAGAGAGGGGGCACCCACAGTAAACAAAGTGCCTTGGTGGGACTCCGTGGGTGGTCTACACTGGGCGGGGGCTCCCATTGTCACAGAAGAGCTTTAAAGGTCGCTCCTCTCTGCTGAACGCAGGCCTGGATTCTTCCCCACAGCCGGGAGGGGAAGAGGAAGTTCTTCTGCCCGGTCAATGAGGGGACCTCCGGGGGCACGGGGAGGGGGGTCTGCGGACCGGCGGCAGGTCGTAGTGTCCCGGGATGTGGCTGTTCACCGGGAGGTCGTAGTGGCTCTGGGGGTCTTCGTGTGGAGCGTGACCGAGGGAACTCTGACGCTCTGACGGCAAAGAACAAGAGAGGTTTTCAAATTTGTGGTTAATTACTGAGACCTGAACTAAGAAAATAAGACTAAAGAGGAAATTCTAAACAAATAGACACTCAATTATCTACTAGAACTATTCAACACTATTAAATGTTTTTTCCCCCCACAATGTTTCTTGAATGAAACTTTTTGCAGGATGAATCAGTTTCATCCAAAATGATAGACACTAAAGTGTGTGTGATTTTCCTGATGGTGGCGCTGTTGGGTGAATAGTTTCTGCATTCACTTTCTAACAAAGAACATAGAACTAATAAGAGCAGAATCTGATGTTTCATAGTGTGATTGTTTAGGCAAACTGCACAGAGAAACAAAGATCAACCAAATATGGACACAGAATATCTGAAATGTTTAGTTTGAATCGAATGCAAAACCCAAATGTTGATCAAAATTGCAAAACAAACTGTTTACACTCCAGAGAATTAAAGTAGTAATTTTGGAAAGTTGCAGCCCATGAGCCAGATTTCCATTTCAGCTTCACTGATGAAAAGCTAAACAACTAAGCTTGTGTTTAATTTGTGAAATGGGATGTTCAGTCTGTGTGTGTGTGTGTACACGAGTTCAAACAAGTCCGTCTGTCATCATCACTAATTCCTGGTCTTTACTTGATTAACCGTTTGCAGAATGACGCTCTTCTGTTCCTACACTCAGTATAATGTATAACGTCTGCCATCAATCCCTCGCTCCAGATTTACACCTAAAGCAGAATTAAAAGTGTATTTTACGTCTCCATCAGCTCTTTCTAAGGTTGGAGGAAGGAGACCAACATGTCCATCAATCGCAGAAACCGATTCCGATTAACATCCCATCATTTATAGGTTTGTGTTTAATCACTGAGGTCGTCGGGAGCGCTGAGGGTTCCTGACAGAATGAAACAAATGGACTTCCTAAGGCCACCCTGCTCTTCCTCTCTACTGCTCTTCCTCTTCCCCCTCTGTGTCATCTCATAGCTTCCATGTAAACAGTATCTGATTCATGAAGTCTCTGGCTTGGAGGAAGTCCATCCTCCCCATCTGTCATCTGAAATCCTGTTCTCCAGTCTGATCAGCTCTCTGAGAGAAACACTTCGCCTCCTGACAACAGGTCCAACCTCTGATCCAAAAGTGTGCCAGCTCCAAATCCAGTCTATTTTTTTCTCCTTAATAGTAAATTCTAATTTTTTAAACTCTTCAAACTCCTACTTTCTGATGGCACATAATTTGGCAGGGATTTATAAATTGTGGCGTTATTCATTTGGCTTTATGTATCAGTAAAGAATAATTGCGAACGACAACGTTTGCATTGCCAGGTTGTGAAAAATCCCCTTAATAAGTCATAAAAGGGTTATGAGTTTCTTTTTTTAATCAGTCTGTAGTTATAACTCATTATTAAAGTGTTCCTCAACTGCAATAATCAGGCAAAGTTGTAAATGATAATAACTTTGCTTTACAGAAGTTGTTTGGTCTTAATGATGAATTTAAGAGAGAAGAAAGAGCCGCTTGTGCTGGACGAGGACACGCACAGAGGCTGGGATTCTACACAACCTGGCAACCCAGGAGCCGTTGGGCGTCTAAGTGAACCTTCCCTCACCCCTGCGTAAGGTGGCCGTGTTGAATGGCGGGGGGCTGATCTCTGTGTACGCCCGCTCCCTGGGCACGGCCGACTTCATCTCCATGTAGCTGCACTCCTGCTGGCAGTACGGCAGGCCGGGCAGGTCCTTGATGGTGGCGTAAGGATTCTCGCTGTTCAGAGAGCTGCTGCTCGCCGCCGCCACCGCCACGTCTTTCAGCTCTGCCGCCACAGAAAAGTGAACACACATCAAAACAGAACATCTGGAGAGTCACAACAGAACTACGGCAGGTGACAGGGAGGCACAGAAATGCCAAAGAGGGGGGAAGTATCGTGATAAACTACCTTTGTTGTAATATTTACCCAGGCTGGCACTGTAGCTGTAGCTCCGGTCGATTCCAAAAGCTCCTGTAAGCCATAAAAGACAAAATCTGGCTTGTTGGTTTTTATTCATGACCAACTAATCAAAAGCAGATCAGCCATCTTGGACAGTTGCTGAATGAATACCAGGTGATGGCGCCACTGTGAGCCAAGTGTCAATCTGACTGCTGTTCTTTTTTACTGGCTGTTTAATGGACTTCACGGCTACCAATACAAATGAAATCTGACCACAACTTGGACTCAACACCACAAAAAAACACTTCACTCGATAACTTCAACTTTACACAATGAAGCCAAATTTATGTGTATTTCTAAAAGAATACATATTAATTATAAAAACATTTTGTGTAGATCGACAGGTTATTTCCGTAGATTAAGACTTAAAACTCAAATTTTAGACTTGATTTATAGTATTATGTCTCCCTGGGGCTCAGAATAATCTCATTCTTCCAGGTCAGAAGGTCACATTAGCAGCAGATTAAAGGTCGCAGGCTTTTGTTATTGTTTTAAAGTAGCTCTCTTCTTACTCATTAGTTTTGAATGTCAATCCACTTATTTCCTTTTCTGCTGAATAAAGTGTGTGTGATTGAGGTAAGCAAGCCTCAGTGTGTGTGCCGGACCTGCTTCTTTTCTGGCCTCGTGGTGTTTCCAGTCTGCGGGCAATGTCGCGTTGCTCTCCACCCCGAATAAGCCCCGCCTCTCCCGCTCAGCGTTCTTCACACTGCAGAACAGCTGGTTGTTGGTGTTCTGCTCGACAAACAGAAACAATTGATGGATGGATGGATTGTTGGATCAGAATCCAGCTTTTTGGATTTTTGATAGTGGATCAGTTGCTCCTTTGACTCAATGGCACAATGAATAACATTTCAAGAAGAGGCTGGAGGTTTGCGAGAATCCTTAAAAACTGCAGACCCAAGTTTGTTTACACTTCAGTATGTCAAACCTTCTTCTACTTTGGATACTCTAGAATTATCACTGCTAGTAAGTGGACAGAACTCTTGCAACGCAGTATATCTGCAAAGTGAGGAATGGAGTACTACGTATCACTCGAGTCGGCCTCACCTTGATAGTGCGGTCGTGGTTGTTGGGGAGGTGCGGGAGCGGAGGCCTGTTCTGACTCAGCGTGTGGTAGCTGGGGTTGGAGTAGTAGTGGTGGTAACTGTGCGGAACATCTGTGAGTCAAGACAGGCACAAGGAATCACATTTACTGCAATGAAGTTACTCAGGCATCAAAACACAACCGTTACAAATCCTATACCAGGACCGAAGGAGCTGTACATCAGTGTCCACTGGGTCCATCATTACAAACACATGTTCTGACCTTCAACGACCCATTTGGTGGACCGGCGCAGACATGAAATCACATCACATCTTCTAACAGTAACAGCCTTCCGTACCTGGGACAGCGTATTCAGAGTTGACGGTGCGAGTAGTGGAGAAGGAGACGGCGGGTGTGTTGTTCTGCTTGTCTTTCTGCCGGCGGCGGTACAGCAGCAAGAGGGCCAGCAGCAACACCACCAGCATGACTAGCACCACGATGCCGGCGATGGCCCCCCAGGACTCCCTCTCGCTGGGAGGGAGAGGAACCATGACGCTCCCGGATGGCTCTGCGGGGTCTGTCAAGAAAAGAAGAAGGCAAGTGTGGTGATCAGGGAGGCTTTCATGAATTTATCCCTCTAAAATGAGAGGAGCACATAATTGCAAGAGGAAACACATCTGGTTATTCATTTGGAGACACTGAAATTACAAACAGAAGATCAAAGCAGTGCCATTTAGTTTAAACCGGCACTTTTCAAGAAAGAAGATGCAAAAAGGTATTCGCCCCTCAGCACCTTCACTGCATTTTAAGGACAAATGGTTCATGTGTGTGACAGCAGAGAGGTGAGCTACAGCGTGAAACAAGATAAAGCGCCTTTATATGTGTGTGTGTATTTCTATACCTTGTTTACAGTCATCTCCTACGCTGTCGCACACACACTCCCCAGCAAATCGGTCACAGGTGAACTTGGGAGGACAGGCGCAGGTCTGAGCGCAGAATGGACCGAAGCGACCTGGACTGCAGGCTGGACAAAGACAACGTCACATTAAAGCCCGCACAGATCACAATATGACTCAGAAAAAAGGTGATTTGGTCATTTGAAAAACACATTTGATGATTTCAGACATTCAGTCAATGTGTCATACTTGTATGTGTTATAATTACATGTAAGTACTTCGCTTTTGCTTTTCGTTGGTCTAGGAGTATGATTCTCGCTGTGGGTGCGAGAGGTCCCGGGTTCAAATCCCGGACGAGGCCTTTGATCGCTTGGATATTTGTTATACTGAACGTATCTTGTGATTTCAGACATTGTCTCAATCTGTCATACTTTATGTAAGTACTTTGCTTCTGTCACCAGCTGGTTTATAGCCATAAATGTAAACAACTGAATGGACCCGGACCTATAGTCAACGAATTATTAAATTATTTTTAATTTTGAAGGGGCGCTTCTATTTTAAGCGGCACAGCTTTTCTAGACTTTAGTTTACGGCACTGGAACAGTGGACCAGGAAATTTACTAACCAATCGCGTGCGAGTTAAGCCACCCACGTGATGTACTCGGCCAATCGTGGACCAGGAAATTTACAAACCAATCGCGTGCGAGTTAAGCCACCCACGTGATGCTACTCAGCCGATCAAATCTGTGCATTCACAAATATAAACATTGCGACTCTCAGTGCAGACAGAGGAAAGAGGTGAAAGGCGAGTGACAGGCGAGAAAAGTAACGTTACAGCGAGAGAAGACAGACAGGCAAGTGAGTGGGAGTCAGGAGAGGTACAATAACAATGGCGCTTTCTAAGAAGAGAAAAGTTGACGGCGAAAACAGAGCTTTCAACATTGAACAGACCGAGGCATACATGTTTATTCTTCCCGTCGCGAGCACAAAACCAGTGTGTCTCATATGCTCAGAGACCGTGGCACTTATTAAAAGTGGCAATGTGAAACGCCATTATGAGACAAAGCACAAAGCTTTTGAACAATCCTACCCACCCAAGTCTGAACTGAGGTCCCTGAAAATTAGCAGTCTCAGAGCCCAATACGATCAATCCACCAGGATCTTAACCCATTCATTCACTGCCCAACAACGTGCTCATGAATGTTCCCTCAGAGTTTCTTGGATTTTAGGTCAACACAAAAAGCCCTTTACAGATGGAGGTGTTGTCAAGGAGTGCATGAGTGCAGTAGCAGAAACATTACTTGAGGGTAAACAAAAAGAAGAGCTTTGTGACAAAATTAAGCAAATACCTATGTCAGCATCATCAGCCACAAAGAAAAGTGAAATATTAGCCCAGGATGTGCTAGCCCAGCTGGATGAAGCCATTCATAAGACACCTTGTGTAGGCTTGGCTGTAGATGAGTCCACTGATGTGTCTGACAATGCTCAGCTGTTGGTTTATGCAAGATTCTTCAACAAAGACAAGAAAGAGTTCTGTGAAGACCTGTTAGGTGTACGTTCCCTTCAGACCAGTACAAGAGGAGAGGACATCTACCTGGCCATTAAGGAGATGTTAACAAAGCGAGGAATAGAGCCAAACCAAGTGGTTTCAATAACCACAGATGGAGCCCCTGCCATGATGGGGAGGGAGAAAGGAGCTGTGGCAAGAATGAAAGAGGACAATCCTGAGCTAATCTCTTACCATTGCATAATTCATCAATCTGTCCTATGCTCCACCCTGTCAGATGAGCATGCTGAGGTGATGAACACAATGATGAAAATTATAAATTTTCTCAGGGCATCCTCTTCTTGTCAGCATCGCATGCTCAGGGAATTCCTCAGAGAAGTTGATGCAAACGCTGATGATCTTTTGCTTCACAACAATGTGAGATGGATCAGCAAAGGCAGGGTTTTGGAGCGATTTTGGTCCATTAGAAGGGAATTAGCGGCTTTCTTGGCAAAGCTGAGAAGTCAGAAAGCAACACACTTTTCTCTCTTTTTAAATTGTGAAAAAAAGATGGATAATGTGTTTGGCTCTACATACAGCTGTGAGGCAGCTTTCTCAACAATGAACATTATTAAAACTAAATATCGTTCCAGGCTCACCAATGAGCACCTGCACATGTGCATGAGAATGGCCCTGACACCATTCAAGCCCAGATTTAAAATCCTGGCAGGACAAGCTAGGGCCCAATTCTCCCACTGAACAACAGAAAATGGGGAAGTGGAAGGAAGAAAGATAATCTGTAAAATTGTTAAGATGTTTTGAGATTCGTGTTTCTATCCGTTGTAAAGAGACTGTGGTTGAGACTGTAATGTTGAGATGCAAGTCAAGCTGCTGCTACCTGGTTTGTAGCCATGAATGTTAACAACAAAATGTGGCTCGTTGGTCTAGGAGTATGATTCTCGCTTAGGGTGCGAGAGGTCCCGGGTTCAAATCCCGGACGAGCCCTTTGTTCGCTTAGGTATTTGTTCTACTGAACGTATCTTGTGATTTCAGACATTGTTTTAATCTTTCATACTTTATGTAAGGACTTTGCTTCTGTAACAAGCTGGTTTATAGCTATAAATGTACAAGGTAAAATATGGCTCGTTGGTCTAGGAGTATGATTCTCGCTTTGGGTGCGAGAGGTCCCGGGTTCAAATCCCGGACGAGCCCTTTCATTGCTTGGATTGTGGTTTCTGCTGAACATATTTGGTGATTTCAGACATTGTCTCAATCTATCATACTTTATATAAGTACTTTGCTTCTGTAACAAGCTGGTTTACAGCCATGAATGTTGACAACAAAATGTGGCTCGTTGGTCTAGGAGTATGATTCTCGCTTCGGGTGCGAGAGGTCCCGGGTTCAAATCCCGGACGAGCCCTTTGTTCGCTTGGGAATTTGTTCAACTGAACAAATCTTGTTATTTCAGACATTGTCTCAATCTGTCATACTTTATGGAAGGACTTTGCTTCTGTCACAAGCTGGTTTACAGCCAAAAATGTACAAGGTAAAATATGGCTCGTTGGTCTAGGAGTATGATTCTCGCTTAGGGTGCGAGAGGTCCCGGGTTCAAATCCCGGACGAGCCCTTTGTTCGCTTAGGTATTTGTTCTACTGAACGTATCTTGTGATTTCAGACATTGTTTTAATCTTTCATACTTTATGTAAGGACTTTGCTTCTGTAACAAGCTGGT
>NW_027466864.1:4500000-4520000 GCF_046128005.1 Genypterus blacodes | reverse complement strand
GCTTGGATTGTGGTTTCTGCCGAACATATTTGGTGATTTCAGACATTGTCTCAATCTGTCATACTTTATTGAAGTACTTTGCTTCTGTCACAAGCTGGTTTATAGCCATGAAGGTTAACAACAAAATGTGGCTCGTTGGTCTAGGAGTATGGTTCTCGCTTTGGGTGCGAGAGGTCCCGGGTTCAAATCCCGGACGAGCCCTTTCATTGCTTGGATTGTGGTTTCTGCCGAACATATTTGGTGATTTCAGACATTGTCTCAATCTGTCATACTTTATTGAAGTACTTTGCTTCTGTCACACGCTGGTTTATAGCCATGAAGGTTAACAACAAAATGTGGCTCGTTGGTCTAGGAGTATGATTCTCGCTTCGGGTGTGAGAGGTCCCGGGTTCAAATCCCGGACGAGCCCTTTCATTGCTTGGACTGTGGTTTCTGCCGAACATATTTGGTGATTTCAGACATTGTCTCAATCTGTCATACTTTATTGAAGTTCTTTGCTTCTGTCACAAGCTGGTTTATAGCCATGAAGGTTAACAACAAAATGTGGCTCGTTGGTCTAGGAGTATGATTCTTGCTTTGGGTGCGAGAGGTCCCGGGTTCAAATCCCGGACGAGCCTCTCATTGTCTGGATTGTGGTTTCTGCCGAACATATTTGGTGATTTCAGACATTGTCTCAATCTGTCATACTTTATTGAAGTTCTTTGCTTCTGTCACAAGCTGGTTTATAGCCATGAAGGTTTACAGCCAAAATGTGGCTCGTTGGTCTAGGGGTATGATTCTTGCTTTGGGTGCGAGAGGTTTCGGGTTCAAATCCCCAACGAGCCCCTTCTTTGCTTGGATTGTGGTTTCTGCCGAACATATTTGGTGATTTCAGACATTGTCTCAATCTGTCATACTTTATATAAGTACTTTGCTTCAGTCACAAGCTGGTTTATAGCCATGAAGGTTAACAAAAAGATGTGGCTTGTTGGTCTAGGAGTATGATTCTTGCTTCGGGTGCGAGAGGTCCCGGGTTCAAATCCCGGACGAGCCCTTTGTTCGCTTGGGAATTTGTTCTACTGAACGTATCTTGTTACTTCAGACATTGTCTCAATCTGTCATACTTTATGGAAGGACTTTGCTTCTGTCACAAGCTGGTTTACAGCTTTAAATGTACAGGGTAAAATATGGCTCGTTGGTCTAGGAGTACGATTCTCGCTTTGGGTGCGAGAGGTCCCGGGTTAAGTCCCGGATGAGCCCTTTCATATCTTGGATTGTGCTGAACATATTTGGTGATTTCAGACATTGTCTCAATCTGTCATACTTTATTGAAGTTCTTTGCTTCTGTCACAAGCTGGTTTATAGCCATGAAGGTTAACAACAAAATGTGGCTCGTTGGTCTAGGAGTATGATTCTTGCTTCGGGTGCGAGAGGTTCCGGGTTCAAATCCCGGACGAGCCCTTTCATTGCTTGGATTGTGGTTTCTGCCGAACATATTTGGTGATTTCAGACATTGTCTCAATCTGTCATACTTTATATAAGTACTTTGCTTCTGTCACAAGGTGGTGTATAGCCATAAAGGTTTACTACCAAAATGTGGCTTGTGGTCTAGGGGTATGATTCTCGCTTTGGGTGCGAGAGGTCCCACGTTCAAATCCTGGACGAGCCCCTTCATTTCTTGGATTGTGGTTTCTGCCGAACATATTTGGTGATTTCAGACATTGTCTCAATCTGTCATACTTTATTGACGTTCTTTGCTTCTGTCACAAGCTGGTTTATAGCCATGAAGGTTAACAACAAAATGTGGCTCGTTGGTCTAGGAGTATGATTCTCGCTTCGGGTGCGAGAGGTCCCGGATTCAAATCCCGGACGAGCCCTTTCATTGCTTGGACTGTGGTTTCTACCGAACATATTTGGTGATTTCAGACATTGTCTCAATCTGTCATACTTTATTGAAGTACTTTGCTTCTGTCACAAGCTGGTTTATAGCCACGAAGGTTAACAACAAAATGTGGCTCGTTGGTCTAGGAGTATGATTCTTCCTTCGGGTGCGAGAGGTCCCGGGTTCAAATCCCAGACGAGCCCTTTGTTCGCTTGGGAATTTGTTCTACTGAACGTATCTTGTTATTTCAGACATTGTCTCAATCTGTCATACTTTAAGGAAGGACTTTGCTTCAGTCACAAGCTGGTTTATAGCTATAAATGTACAAGGTAAAATATGGCTCGTTGGTCTAGGGTTATGGTTCTCGCTTTCGGGTGCGAGAGGTCCCGGGTTCAAATCCCGGACGAGCCCTTTCATTGCTTGAATTGTGGTTTCTGCTGAACATATTTGGTGATTTCAGACATTGTCTCAATCTGTCATACTTTATATAAGTACTTTGCTTCAGTCACAAGCTGGTTTACAGCCAGAAAGGTACAAGGTAAAATATGCCTCGTTGGTCTAGGAGTATGATTCTTGCTTAGGGTGCGAGAGGTCCCGGGTTCAAATCCTGGACCAGCCCTTTGTTTGCTTGGATTGTCTTATCTACTGAACATATTTGGTGATATCAGACATTGTCTCAATCAGTCATACTTTGATACAAGTACTTTGCTTCTGTCACAACCTGGTTTATAGCCATGAATGTTAACAACAAAATATGGTTTCGTTCTAGGGGTATGATTCTCGCTTTGGGTGCGAGAGGACCCGGGTTCAAATCCCGGACGAGCCCTTTGTTCGCTTAGGTATTTGTTCTACTGAACGAATCTTGTGATTTCAGACATTGTTTTAATCTTTCATACTTTATGTTAGGACTTTGCTTCTGTAAAAAGCTGGTTTATAGCTATAAAGGTAGAAGGCAAAATATGGCTCGTTGGTCTAGGAGTATGATTCTCGCTTTGGGTGCGAGAGGTCCCGGGTTCAAATCCCGGACGAGCCCATTGATCGCCTTGATTGTGGTTTCTGCCGAATATATTTGGTGATTTCAGACATTGTCTCAATCTGTCATACTTTATGGAAGTACTTTGCTTCTGTCACAAGCTGGTTTATAGCCATGAATGTTGACAACAAAATGTGGCTCGTTGGTCTAGGAGTATGATTCTCACTAAGGGTGCGAGAGGTCCCGGGTTCAAATCCCGGACGAGCCCTTTGTTCGCTTAGGTATTTGTTCTACTGAACGTATCTTGTGATTTCAGACATTGTTTTAATCTGTCATACTTTATATAAGGACTTTGTTTCTGTCACAAGCTGGTTTATAGCCATAAATGTTAACAACAGAATGTGGCTCGTTGGTCTAGGAGTATGATTCTTGCTTTGGGGGCCAGAGGTCTGGGATTCGAATCCCGGACGAGCCCTTTGACCTCTTGGATAACTGGGCCTTATGTTCAGTTTCCTACTGAACATAATTTGTGATTTCAGACATTGTCTCAATCTGTCAAACATTATGCAAGGACTTTGCTTCAGTCACATGCTGGTTTGCAGCCAGAAATGTACAAGGTAAAATATGGCTCGTTGGTCTAGGGGTATGATTTCCTTTGGGTGCGAGAGGTCCCGTGTTCAAATCCCGGACGAGCCCTTTGGATTGTGGTTTCTGCTGAACATATTTGGTGATTTCAGACATTGTCTCAATCTGTCATACTTTATGTAAGGACTTTGCTTCTGTCACAAGCTGGTTTATAGCCATAAAGGTAGAAGGTAAAATATGGCTCGTTGGTCTAGGAGTATGATTCTCGCTTTGGGTGCGAGAGGTCCCGGGTTCAAATCCCAGGCGAGCCCTTTGTTCGCTTGGGTATTTGTTCTACTGAATGTTACTTGTGATTTCAGACATTGTTTTAATCTGTCATACTTTATGTAAGGACTTTGCTTCTGTCACAAGCTGGTTTATAGCCATAAATAAATATTTGCGAGAGAGAATAGAAAAAGGATGTGAAGAAAAAGAACAAGAGAATAGGAAAAAGAGAAAATGGAGGTGAAGGAAAAGAGCGGAGAATAGGAAAACAAGAAAATGGAAGTGAAAAAAAGAACGAGAGAATGAAATGCGAAAAAAGAGGCCGTAACACTCGTGAAGAAGTTCTGCAGCACCTCGGCGATAATAGTGCCGTGAAGACGCCAAAGGGCCTAGTTGGACACAATCCCAATCCAAAAACATGTCACACTCACGTATAGAGCAGTCAGTTGCAGTCCAGCCAGGCAGACATTCACAGTGACCGTCCCGATAGTTACATGTTGAGTTGTTGGCACAGTTCACACACACTTCAGAACAATGCTTGCCGTAGTATCCGGCTGGACACGCTGCAAAACACAAAGCAACAGCAGAAGTTTAAACTCAAATAACCTCAAATGATATCAACAGAATGCAAAATATCACTTCCATTGTTGCCAACCTTGATCGCATTCTTGTCCCGTGTATCCAGGAAGGCAATCGCACTCGCCTGTTACATGGTCACAGCGGTAAGACTGTCCACAGGATGGGCAGGACATACTGCACTGGTCACCGTACATACCTGCTCTGCACTCTGAGAGAGGGAGAGGAAGACGTTTCAGAGATTATGAGGTAAGAAACGGTGCCACATGGTGAATCTGTGAATGTCACTCACTGTTCTGACAGGTCACTCCCCAGAAGCCGGGGCGGCACACGCAGGCTCCCGTTTCTTTGACGCACGTGTCGCTATTGGGGCAGTGCATGAAACACGTCTGGTTACAGTGGCGCCCCCACAGGCCATCGGAGCACGGCTCACTGCAGCGAGCGCCTGAAACGAGAACGCGGATGAATTTTGCGGAGGAGGCCAGCGGTCAGTGTCGTGTCACTGTGAGGCTTTGTTTAGCACAAAAGGGACCCAGGCCGCTGCTGCAGCAAGGTCTGGTCCATAACCTACAAATTCTCTGCACTTAATTACATTACATTACGATCATTTGGCAGACGCCTTTATCCAAAGCGACTTACATTACATTATATTACCACCCTTCGCAGAGGGGGGAGCAATTGAGGGTTCGGTGCCTTGCTCAGGGGCACCTCGGCAGGGACTTGAACCGGCAACCCTGCGGTTCTTAAGCGGAAGCTCTACCCACTCGACTACTGCCTCCACTTAATCTTACTTACCATCCATTTATTGCTTTCCAGGAAGTAATTTCTTTACTTTCTTTTTATTTCGCTACCACAAAAATCAATGTGCAGAGAGTCAGGCATCACAGGTAACACTTAAATTCCATGTTGCTTTAGAGAGGAAGCTCAAATATCTGTGTGGACTGGATAACAGAGAGGAGAGCTGAGCTTGCAACTTGATGAATGAGAACGCAACCATAAGACAGGGTGAAGAGTTTCGGTGTCGGTGACGCTTTGGAACTAGGAATATACACTGACTAATTTTTACACCAAATTTGAATGCGAAAATACAGTATTTTAGAAAAGTCGATTTTCTTCACCCGCCACTGAAATCTAAAGGACACAGACAAGACACAGAGACGGGGGATGATGTCATCACTTACCCCACCACCCTGGCAGACAGCGACACTCCCCGCTGGTCGCCTGGCAGCCGTCGGCGTGCACACAGTCGCACCTCTTCAGGCAGCCCGGCCCAAACCTGCCCATCTGCACATGTGAACAAACGCCAACGGGCAAACAATCGTCAGGGGAATCTCTCCCACACTCAGTTTGCTCAGTCACACAGAACGCTTTCACCGGCCAACAGCCTGGCGTGTTGGCACGGCAACCACAAGCGGGGACACACACATCCAAAATACAGATTAAAACGTATACACGGTGAGGTAAGAGGAGGAAACGTTGGACGACACCGGCTGTCCAATCAGTGCAGCCGGGTTTCATACTCTGCTCATCACTCTTATGTGCATTAGCGTGTCAAAGATAACGGCTCATTCGTCTAAATAAAGTGCACTTCTCCTATCTTCCTTTCTTTACGAGTTTCAATGAAGAGTCATTTGTTCTTGTGTAATGTTCTGGCTCGGGCCCACAACATATTTTTGTTGCTTTGGGAGGGAAATGAAGTCATTTTTAGGTTGATTATGCAACTTCTTTGTCATTACTGTTGGTCAATTCACTCATTTAGGGTTCAGATTTTACAGATTTATTGGCATTTGGCAAAGCCCGCTAATCCTTCCTGCACTCACCGGGCATGGTTGGTCACACAGCGCCCCCTGCCAGCCGGCTGTGCAGTTGCAGGAGCCATTAGCCGCGTTGCATTTCGCCCCGTTGGCGCAGTGGCAGGTGGCGTTGCATCCTGGGCCCCAGGTTCCCTCAGAGCAGGGAGCTGAGCAGTCCCGTCCTCGCCAGCCTGAGGACACACCAGCGGCACAGTTAGTCATTTCTGATTTGGTTACATGGCTGAATGCACTAAAACATTCAGTGAGAGTCGTGCTTTTGGTTATTTTGTGTGGCAATCTGACGCTGTCGTCTCGTTTTACCCTCTTTGCAGAAGCACGTCCCGTCCACCGGCGAGCAGTCCACGGCGTGCCTGCAGGAGCATTCCAGGGAGCAGTTCTTCCCATAGGTCTCACTTTTACAGGAACTCTCACAGTGAACCCCCTGCATGACAACACAACAGATGCTTGATGGATTCATGAACTTGATTAATCAACTGGATCTACTCTAAACTCTGCTCACCGTATATCCGGGGGCACACTGGCATCGGCCTGTGGCGCTGTCACACACCCCTCCATTCACACACAGGCAAGGCTCCAAGCAGCCGTGACCGTAGAAACCATGGGCGCAGGTCTCGTTGCAGTAGAGCCCCGCCCACCCCGGCTGGCAGGTGCACTCTCCTTTCATTGGGTGGCAACTGACGGGGCAAAAGAGCAAGTATGTGCGATCCGTCAATCACGGCCAGAGCACAGCGGGAGCAGAACCCGTAGAAGTGGAGACCCACCTGAGCGTGTGTTTGTCCTGGCAGAGGCAGACGCGTTCACAGTGCATGCCGTAAGTCCCGTGTGGACACATCCTGTCTCTGCAGTGTGGACCTCTGAAGCCCGGCTCGCACAGACAGCCCCCGTCGATGTTGTAGCAGCGAGCACCGTTCGCACAGTCGCACACACCTTCACAGTCCTGGCCGTACGTGCCCACTGCACACTCCTCATCACACCTGCGGGCAGAACGCCAGCTTTAGTGCATCACTCCCAGCTGAGTTACTTTATCCGACCTCTACATTTGACCCATCCTACACACACACACACGGATACACACACACACACACACCTGTTTCCTGTGAAGCCCTCCGTACACTGGCACTGTCCACTTTCAGGGTCGCAGTGGCCCCTGTTGTGGCAAACACACTCCTCGGCACAGTTTGGCCCGTATCTTCCCTCAGGGCAGCGCTCTGTGCACACCGGGCCCTAAAGAACAACAGACCGGAGGAAAAACGGAAACGTGTACAAATCTCTAATGTGATCTCCTCTGGCGCACATCTTTCAGGAACAAGGGGACGTGGGAGATAAAGTCCATGATGAACTGTTAACATAATTGGAAACCTAATGCGTCTCCAGAGATGACAGATTATCTTCAAAATGCCTCCAGAAACATGTCAGTGATGTATGGACGGAGGACAACAGCAAAGTCATTTATGGATTGGGAAACATCATTAGATCACTTGTCGGCAGATCAGGGCCAGCTGGAGCACAAGCACGCGAGCTGAGATTCAATTTACAATCTGGCAACCCCAGCAGGAGAGCACATCGGGGTCAGGACACGTACCTTCCATCCAGGGGGGCAAGCGCAGATCCCTTTGCCCTTACAAATGCCTCCGTTCTGGCAGGGGCACCTCGGGGGGCATCGGTTCCTGAGACACGCCTTCTCACAGCTGGGGGACAGGATGGAGACAATGCTCATTAGCAACTGCTTGATGGACCACTTAAGTGCAGAACACTCCTGCTACAGCAAAACATGTGTCCTGGGACATTCCTGAAGACTTGAGTCAGTGTTTTGCAGCAAAAACCTGTTTTTCTCGACATTAGTCATTCAGGCCCCTCCACACTCCCTCGTTTCCGTCATTCCTACGTAGCGACTGCATATGCGGGCAGAAGTGTGATGAAGGACGACACAGCGGCTTTTAAACGATAGCTAGAAATTACAGTACATTTTAAATGGTGTGTGTGTGTGTGTGTTTGAGGGGGGGGGGTCTAAATGTAGGAAACATGAGAGAGAAAAACTAAATCCCAACAGTAGCTGCTGGCTTACTGGCATTCCGTCAGCTCTGTTCGCTTTATGGGAATCATCAGTGTGGCCGGAGCGTGCTGCCGACCAATCAGATTACTGCTCTGAAACTACATGCTGTACGATTAAATGCTGGGATATCATGTTTTCTGATGCTCCTTGGAGGGAAGTGAGAGAAAATAGTGTGGACAGACCTCAACTACGCAGAGTTCACTGAGGAGGTCCCTCCAATAATTGCGGTTGCCAATCCCTCCCCTTTGTTTTTTTAATCTAAATTTCACTCAAACTGCTGTGTTACAATTTTTTCAAGTTGGCAGTTTCAGACTTTCCACTTGTATCTAGTGGGGGGGAGAGTTTTCATTCTTCACTCATCCTCAGGGGCGTCTAAACACAGGGCGTAACAGATGAGTCATGGACCACAGCGGAGAACATCAGGCTCCTTTTTCTCTATTAAAATGCTGTTGTGCAACCAATTTCATTTTAAGAAAATGAAAATAATGCATCATAATCTCTCTTTCAAAATAAAACATCTATTTTTACATTGTAGCATCCATTTAAATCAAGAAAACAAGTTTGTTTTTGCTGAAAACATAGAACCCATGGAAAAACGTTCACACGCTTTTGTCTAAGTTGCAGGAATCACTTACAACGTCCCGGTGAATCCGTCCCGACACACACATTCTCCGGTCGCTTTATCGCAGGATCCCCCCGTCCCACACTTGCACCTCTGCTGGCAGCGCTGTCCAAACGTCCCCGCTGGACAGGCGTCCTCGCAGTAACGTCCCATGTGTCCCGGAGGACACTGGCAGGCTCCTTTGATGGGATCACACAGAGCTCCGTTCTCACACCTGCACTGCTGACTGCAGCCCGGCCCCCAGCGCCGCTCATCGCAGGCTGAAAGGTGACGGGAGAATCAGTTATTGATCCGGACTGATGGTGTTATTCAGCTGAGTTGAAGTGGCACCAGTCCCTAAAACACTACAAACATTAAAGCACTGCAGAAGATTAAAGCAGACCCTTAAACAAAATGAATAAGATCCTTAAATAAGTCCCATATTAATGTTTTAATGCCTGTTTCCACCTCTCGCACCTTTACACCTCCTCTTCTGTGACCTAAGCTGCTTTATTACAGATGGTGTGTTCATCATAAGCTGTGGTGTCTATGAAGCTTTTAGGTTTCTCATAGTCCAGGTTTCTTTGCCAAATTTCCCTTGATTGAATATGAGCGTGCACAGGTTGAGCAGCCATCGTGACTAAACTGTCTGGGCTGAAACAGGATGTCACGTCCCAATGTTGAAAATGTTCTTTTATCCGCAGAAAGATTCGCTTTATTTCAGCACCGCCTCCGCTCCTGCACTGAAACAGTAACACACATTCACACCGGGAAGCTTCTCACTTTCACTACACTGATTTTCCAACCATTCAAACCAGCCGTCCTTCCAGTAATAATCCTCCTTCTGTAAACCTTAAGAGCAACACTGGAAATAAAATGAAAACACCAGCAGAGAGCAAAGTGAGAGTGATTAAATGGCAACGAGTGCAAGGAGGATAAACAGTGGCAGAACTTTCCCTTCAGCAAGCCTGAGGTATAAAGCTTAGAGAGGCAAATGATACCAACATCAACAAGAGGGACAAGAGATGAAGAGCGATGGTGGCGATGCACATCTCCCACACGCTGCTATGGTGCTTCCACATCCAAAGCCGCCCCTTCTATCTCAGGAGTGTTACATTACAGACAAATCATTTAGAACCGGCGGGGAGATTTGCATGGAGCCGACAAGACGGAGGGAGTTTGAAATGGTTAATTTTCCAGAAGCCTCCAGGATCAAGTCAGGGGCGTTTCACACAAGGTTTAAGTTCCCATCACGATGAGCAGATCTCAGTCCACTGGATCCCAGATCAGTCACGGCTGCATTCCTCAGATTCCTCATCAATAACTCACACCGGCTCAGATGTCACACATCATTGAGGAAAACCTGATATCCAATCGGACCCAGGTCACACATGCACAGCCGTAACTCCTCTCCAGCTACGAATGACTCCAACAATTTCATGCTGAATTGTGGAATCTTTACTTTAACAAGTGACGTTGATTGTGCAAAATCAGCTGTGCAGCAAAATGGAAAATAAACCCCCCGAATAGAAACACAGCACAAATATGGCGGCGTAGAGTAAAACCACAATGACATCAGCATTTCTTCAAACGGCCTAAAAACCTCACCACAAACAAAACACTTGGAGAATTTCACTCGAGCCTGTTTACTGCCATTGAAGCAAATATATTACATTCAAGTTAAAAGTGTGTGAAGCCACAGTTTCTTCAATTATTTCCCCTCATTTTCTTGCATGTGCATGTTTGTTGGATACAGATGCACAGAGACAGCTGATGATGACTTCATCGATTCAAAGCTTTTTGTACATTTTGAAGTTGTGAATTAGTTGTGAAGGAAAAACAATCAAATTCAGATAAAAACTCTCAAATCAAGCGCTGGAGGTGGTTTTTGATGCAAGATTTAATTCGCAAAACTGGCAAGGTAAACCAAGCTGCTGCCTAGAACGGCTTATTTTCACTCACTGTGCACTGCAGTACAACAGCGTGAGGCAGTAGAAGTGGTTGAATATGTTTTTTTTGCACATTACTCGTCACAAAAGGTTTCAAAGTAAACCCCTGAGTGAAAATAGAAATTGGAAATCTACGTCTCCACCATCCGATCCACTTTATAGCCTCGTCTGTGCTTTCTCAAGACATGTTAAAAATCTGTCGTCATGAGGATTGAGACTAAGCACCCTGAAGGAATGAGATCAAGAGTCCAAACCAGGCCAGGTTTTTCAGGCCAGACACTTGGTCACATTTTGCTGTCGTTTTTGAATTGGAGTCTGCAGGAGCACCCTGAAGGAAGTGAGATAAAGAGTCCAAACCAACTCACCTAACATTCTGAGGGCCGATAACGTCACTGTGCCAAGTTTCAGACCTCTAGCTCAAGCCCTTTTCCAAACCCTAACCCTAGCTCCAGCACTAACTCTAACTCTTCACCCACTTTCACCGCTATATTAAGTGGGAAAAAATGTTCCGACAAAAGACGTGTTCATTTCCTGTTTTCTCAGTGCAAAGCCTGAGCAACACATCATATTTGTCCGTCTTCCCAGTTTCCTCCTTTGCTTTGCCTCTACTGCGCAGGCACACACACACACACACACACACACACACACACACACGCACAACCTGCCACTTCTTTGAAAAGTACAGGGGCGGCTTTGATGGCGACACAGGGCCAAATTTGGCTCGGAGCGAAACGCGCCGCCACGGTCGGCGGTGTTTACGGTAACAAACTGGGAGCAGGACCTTCGCCTCTTCTTCTGTTAACAGGAATCACAAGTTGACTGGTTCTCTGTGTGGGCACTGCAGAGGGTTGCTGCCTGCCTGTGTCACGTTGAGTAATGAGGAACTCAGCTGGAGCGCCCAAAGTGTTTACACAGACATTCTCCAAGACAGCAGGGGAGTCTCGCTGAGGGGTCTGCAGGGCTGTCAGCACGCGAGGCCGGCAAAGATAACGTCAGCATGAGCGAACGGGTGAAAATTAACGGGATTTGGACGTTGAAAGGTTTTTTTTTTTGGGGTGTTTTTTTGAGCAACTTTCCTGCGAGCAGCTGGCAGAGCGCAAACTCTCCAATGACCTGAATGATTTCACGTCCCATCTGTTTATCTGCACGTAAACACACATCACAGGCTGCACAGTGCGTTCCACCTCATCAGTTACACACCAGCTCCAACTCTGATTGGATCATCTCACTGGAGAGCGCTTTTGTCAAAACACGGAGAGAATTTCCAGATGATCATTCCAAACCTGAAACCAGAGCAAATCAGCTTGTGTGAAGAATTTCAAATGATTCCTGATTCTGGAAAAATTCTTGAAACAGGTTGATTTATTTTGGAACTATGTTGAAATGCTCCGCTGGAAGATTTTCACTTTTGGGCCCGATCACACATAATAAAGATTCATAAGATAGGGATTTTTGCAGCGTTGGCGGCATTTATGATGTATTTTATTATAAAAAGCCCATTTAAAGTCCATCTATGAATCCATTCAATACAATATAAAATACTTCGATGATCCCTGGAGTGAAGGAAGAACCGTCTGTGATCTGGATGCATCTGCTGCTGGCTCGTCTGCTGCACCTCCTTCTCTTATCTTTATATGTGTGATGCAGAGATCAGGATGCTGTGAGGCGATGGCAAGCGTGGGCTGGAACCTGAAGAATCATCAGACCCAGAACGTCCTGTGACTTATTAAAACTACATTTGTCTGGCAGCGAGAAAAAGGACTCAAGTCTCATAGCAACACTGGCTGGTTTCCAAGGAAGTCATGACAGCAGGATACAAATAATATCTTAGTTGTGTGGGCTTCTAAATGTGACCTAATGCAGAGACACAAAGTCGCATCCATCTGACTATCTGACAATGCAAACCTTGTTTCATGAGTCTATACTGATACATCAGTGAGACCCTGCGTCTGAAAACACATCAATTAACCTCAGAACTGGCAGCTCCTCACTGTGCTTTATGAGGAATTCACGCAGATACTGTGGGAAAATTCCTCCCGTTCCCCAGTGAATTGTCCGAACGGTGGATTAGGGTTTGCTCTGGTCCAAACTCCTCATAATCTGCTGGACGACCAACTGAACCAGTCCAGCGCTCCGAGCGGCTCAGAAACGGGGCAGCTGTAAAACAAATACCACTACTCCTTTACCCCAATCATCATCATTACCACCCTCTTCCTCTTTCACTCACTCCCCCCTCTTCTCTTTTCTTCGCCCTCTTCTGCGTAAAGGGTTAGCGCTGTGATTATAATAGCCCCTCCCCTCTCCCTTCCTCCATACTTTCCTCTATCTTTCATGAGCAAACAGAGTTGAGAGTGTTCAGCATGAAAACCTCAAGGCCCTCTCCTCTTTCCCACAGTTAGATAACTCAGCACACAGGCATCTAGGAAGCGCCGGCTCTCATTCTGCCAGAAAGACTCCATTAGAGGCCCGTGGAGGATCGGAGAGAGGAGAGGAATAAAAGAGCACCGAAAGAAAAGAGAACAAAGAGAACCAAGAGGATGAGGAAAGAAAATAGTTTCGTGTTTAGAAGAGTGGCGTTTAGTGCCAGGAAAGACAGAAAAGTGAGGACAGTCCAGGCAAAACTATCTTCTTTAGTTAGAATAATATCAAGTCAAGTCAAAATGAGAGCAAAATAGGAAAAGGAATGTTACACAAATGAGTTCTCAGAGTAAGAAACTCAAAATAAGTAGTAGTATAAGTAAGAAATATAAGATGCAAATTCATATATTAAAAAAATAAAATCAACATATTAAAAAAATAGAAAAGACAAAAACAATCAAGAAGTTGGAAGAAGAAATTAGATGAAAACAGGGATAATAAAGTAAACATTTTCACTCAACTAATGTAAAAACCCTCAACTTACTGAGACACTTTAGAGAATTGAAATGTAATTAATATGATTGAAGAAGTCATCATTATGACACAGTTCTGCAAGTCAAAGGATAGATTTATGTGTGTGATCATTTTGTGTCGCCGTTTGTAACTTGACTTGTTTAATTCTTAAGGTTGAATCTTTTTTCCTGGCTGAAATAATCTTCCACAAAGTGAAAGGAAAGATGAGGGGAACTGGAGCATGCGAGGGAGAGAGAGAGAGAGAGAGAGAGAGAGAGAGAGAGAGAGAGAGAGAGAGGGAGAGGGGTAACATTTTCCATTTCCCCTTCCCATCATCCCCCTGTCAAGACTTCAACCGCTGCCCGTTTCAGCTAATTCCTTCTTTCTACAGAGGCGCAGGGAAAATGGAGGCGTCTGTGTACTATTGACCCAGCTGAGTGCAGAGAAAGCTGAACGTGGTGGAAAACGTCATTTCAGTGGGGGAACAGCAGCGCGGCTAAGCGTGGCTCTGGTTTCACACTCCTCCATCTTTACAGGCTCCAGCTTTATACGAGACAAACAGGGTTTTTCCTCTCAAGGTTTGCTGACATGAGGAGCACAGCAGCTTCAACGTCTCCATCTTCACTCTGACCTCTTTAACTGCACTGAAGCATTGATTGAGTTACTAGTAAATTAATATTCCTGCTTATATTATTCCTGTATTTTTCTTTTTCTTTACTTGTTCCTGATTGGCTGCAGCTGTTTTTTTTTTTCACATTAAAATTAATTAAAATTTTGCAGGTGTTCTCAAACTGTGGTAGGAGTACTCCAGGCGGTACATGAAGCGCCACCTAGTGGTCCATGAGATGAGGAGCAAAACAAATGAAACCTATGAGGATTCTGTTATCAGTTGTACCACATGTGCTGGATGAGGAAAATCACCAGAAATGGACGTTTATCTTTTTTTTTTTTTGGCATTTTACTGTAACATTTTAAAGATGCAGCTTTTAAGTGAATGTTGCTGAACTGTAGTATTGAAACTTTGCTTCACTGAAGGATCTAAAACACTTCACACTAAGCAGCTTTTAAGTATCCAACGTTTGACTTGCAACTTTAATAAGTGATGGTTGTTATTGTTATTAATCTGGAACAATAAGCGTCAGTGGGACCGTGGCTCCTTCTGGACTAGTAAACTGGTGTCTGGGCTGAGGCTGATTAATGACGCGTGGCCGTGCCTGAAGTAACGCTGCTCTGCTGTTTCCACTGGAGAGGCCTCCTGTGTGTGATGGAGCGGTGTGTGTGTGTGTGTGAAGATCAGCCACTTGACTTACGGCCACTTATCGTTTCCTGTTGTGAGCTTTATCTCTGTGTGTGTGTGTGTGTGTGTGTGTGTGTGTGTGTGTGTGTGTGTGGAGAGATGGAGAGCACAAGATCATACTGGAGGGACAGAGGAGCAAATGAGAACGATAATGAGGGGTGAAAAGCTAACGAGAGAGAGAGAGAGAGAGAGAGAGAGAGTGTGATAGAGAGAGAATGTGTGTGAATGAGGGAAACAGTGTGTCATACCGCTGGAGCAGTCGTCGCCTCTCCAGCCTCCCTCACACTGGCAGCGGTCTGGAGCGACACAGCGGCCATGGACACACTCTTTGGTGCAGCGAGCTGTTAATGAGAAACACAACTTATAACAAATCAGACGCATCGTGGTGATTAGTCATCAACTGAAAATTATATGACATAACTTTAAAGGGCACTGCCACTTATCTTTTACATGTGTTTTTATTTTCCTTTAGGGGTCTATTTGGAATACCACCGCTGACACTACTGTGCACACTGGATACCGACTCCATTTCTAAGCTGCCCTGGGGGTGTGTTGATATCAGTTACATGCTGATATTGCTACGATTATGGAAGCAACCATAACAAATCAGAAATGAAGCACGTATTGTGGTTCAGGCTGCGTGGATGCGACTAGAGACTCCACTTTATGTTAAACAAACATAGCACAAGATGAAGATGAGGGAAATCTAAGGACTTACTTTGTTTTTGTTTTTTTGTCATTTTCCTTTTTCCTCAATCGGATATCATATCTATATTTACTTTCTGTAAGTTATGTTGATCTTTTTGCAGCTGATATGATGAGACTCAGTGTTTGCCTGATAAATCCTCTTCAAACTCCTGCTGCTGAGTTTAGTCAGTTCTAATTGGATCACAAATTTATTCTGCTGAATATTATTAACTTCTCCAAATGTCTTCCACCCATCATCAACCACTCAGCAGCTGGGCTCAGCCGTGCAAATTGAGGCACAACACCGCCATTAGAGTCCATTCATGCTGATGAGGAGTTTCCTCTGGTATTGCAACTTCTGCGC
Source organism: Genypterus blacodes (assembly GCF_046128005.1). Classification (NCBI taxonomy): domain Eukaryota; kingdom Metazoa; phylum Chordata; class Actinopteri; order Ophidiiformes; family Ophidiidae; genus Genypterus; species Genypterus blacodes. Next base: position 4,504,105 of record NW_027466864.1, on the reverse strand, counting down.
TTACCAGCATCATAAATTACTATTAATTAAGCCAAACATGCATTCATGAGTGAAGGCAGAGATCGCTTTGCATCCTGGTACACCAGCTTCTCCTCCTCATGTGCCGTTTAGAATACTGCATTATATAAACGCTGAATAATCTCTATGATTACATCCTCTCCTGTTTAAAGGGAGAGAGAAGGAAGAGTAAACAAGTGGCAATGTGCAGTCAAATGAAGGCAGAAAAATAGATAACAAATCTATTGCCATAAATTATTTAAAAAATCAATGATTTAAACACAAAGCAGCTTTGGGAGAAGGAGGCGAGGAGATGGTGACAGCAGATACGCTTTAAGACAAAACTCAAAACAGCCTTCAGCTGACTTCATCTTGACTTTTTCAATGTAAATCAGGGAAATCAAAGGCTGCTGTGCCTGGCTGGGAGGAAAACCAGCAAACACAGACACACACACACAAGTATATGGCAGTGTGATGCTGCTGGAGACGGTTCAACAAAAAGTGACCTGAAACGCATGATGCTGCTGCTCAGTGAAAAACTTTCCATGGCTTTGGTAAATACTGCAGCTTTGTTTGTGACTTAACCGTCCTCCACTCCTCTGATCGTCCCGTCAGGTTGTACAGGATTACTGAAGAATCTTCTCTCACTAAAGCAGCAGTAGTTGTAGTGGAACCACGCATGGCATCGCTATTTATTAACGTTTCAGTGCCTTTTTTTAAATTGAGATATTTATTTTAAAACATTTGCAATGCTTCAACGTTAAAAAAAACCCACTTATGTTCAACCCACTGAGTGAAAACAGACAATCAAGGCTGAGTTCTTCCAATTGGCCAGCTGATTGTCTCCCACTTTCTCTTCAGGACGGACCGGATGCTTTTCTACAGGATGAAGTTTGGAGACACACTCAATCCTGACTTCAAACTTTTTAAACGATAAAAAATTAGGAAAATAATAAGAATGACCCCTGCAAGAAGTGAAATGAAATATTTAGAGCTTAAGGGGGGAAAAGGTTACTGCTTCGTCATGAAGCTGATTGATTTGTGAGGTAATTTAAGCTGAGCAGTGCTGTTTCCAAAATGATGTCGAGCTGACGTGGAGGCAGGTCAGTGTCTGTGGATTGATTGATTTTGCTGGTGAATGGAGGTTAAAACGTTCCAAAAATATCTCCTGCGCGGCCAAGAAGTGAATCCAAACTCATCACTTCTTCCTTCACCGCTTCCCGCTATCAGATTTCCTGCCGTCTGTCTCAACAATGGAACAGCAGAAAGAGGACTGATGGGCCGCCGGCTTCTGCTCTACTTACGGACACACTTGTCTCTGCTCTCATAGTAGCCCGGGCAGCACTGGTATCTCTTGCGGTAGTCCGTCTTCACCGCCTGTCTGTAGGCCGTCTTGTAGGTGATCCTGGAAGAAAAACAAGAATCAGGAGGGGAAACGCTGGCAGGAAGAGGAAGTGGACACAACAGGAAGTGAGTAAACACACTGCCCGCTACCTGTGGCGCGTGCATCTGTAGGAGGTCCGAGGGTCCGAGCAAGGCTCCTCTGTCACATGGTCGTAAGGGTGGGAGTACGATTCCTTCACCGAGGTTGTGAAGCTGAAAAAGCAGAATAAGTTAGAATGTTACGCTGCCATGTTGAGTTAAAAGTATACTTGTTAAAGTTTGTGGAGTGAGTTTCCTGTCCTTCAGATTATTGAAACCTGATGTATTAATTGGACAACATGATGATGCTGTGGTTTACTCAAGTACTTAAGCGATGACATGTTCAATAATGATGAATACATATTCCTTTGTTATTACTCAGGATATTCCATTATTCAGCTGATCTGCGGTTAGATTCCCCTCACCTCTCCCACAGGCTGCACACGTTGGGATCTCTGGGGTTCAGGGCGAAGCACAGATCAGCCAGGAAAAGCAGCAGAACAGCGGAGCTCTGCAGACTCGGCATGATCCTGAGGGGGAACAAAACAACAAATGTTTGAAGCAGGATACCAGAACCCAAACAGTGCAGCCAGAGGTCAAAGCGTGACCCTACTGCCAAGTGACTGGAGACAAAATGAGAGGCAGCAACACTGTGGTAAAGGCTGGATGACAGGAACTAAGATCTATGTCACAATAAACGTCACATTTACTTTGATAATGCAAAATGTAATAATCTGAACTCTTTTGTTTGCTCACGCACGTCTGCTTGTTCTGAATAAATCATCTTTGATCAGTTAAAGATTCTTGACTGGACTGCTTAAACATTATTAGCTGTTGTAGCTAATTTCATGAATTTCTGAGGTTTTATTTATTAGAAATTGAGATATGAGCAACTTTATATTAGTAAGTCTGTGAATCAATCAAAACATCTGCTCTAGCTAAGTTTATAATGCTGGATATGTGTTAATAGCTCATCATATAGGTGCTGATATAACTATTGAAAGGCCTTTAGATAACTTGTGGAGTTACTTTATTCATAAGAACACTGCAGATGTTAGATTCTTTAATATACTACAGGAAGTTATAAATATACCTTAATGTAGTGCTGCAAAAACAAAAGCAAAAAACATTTTTTTGCAAACTTACACAAACCTTTGGAATGTTTTTACTCAAACTGAGCGACCTTGAAGCCGTCACCATGAGTCTGCAGTGGAAAATGTTGCTCACACAACTGGGAAAAGTTCCATTCTGACTCTAATCTACGGATGTGAATTAATTGTTATTGTTGTTTTTTATTTACAATAATTAACGTGTGCCACTGAACAGATCTGCAGAAAGCTTCTACTTCTCCCGTTTCTTGTTACCTATGAGTTGCGGTTGAGGCTGTAAAAGAGTTCATTAAACGCTCAGCAGAGGTGAGGCAAAGAGCCAAACTTGAGCCGGAAACCCCGTCCGCTCCCCGCCGAGCTCCACACCGACTCAACACGCCGCATAAAACATCATCAGAGAAAACCTGACAGCACGCAGGATGGATGGAGCACGGCGAGAGAACGAGAGGGAGAGAGAGAGAGAGAGAGAGAGAGAGAGAAGGAGATCTGAGTGGAGAAATGTGACTCCCAACTTCAGCCTGACCCCTATCAATCAGTGCTGCAGTGAAGCCTGCGCACTCCTCTGCTGTCGCCCGTCCACGCTCCAGCAGCATCTGGATCTGATCAGAGCATCGGGCCCCGGAGAACGGCTCAGCATGGGGACCCGTTTAGGCTCTCAGGGAGCAGAAGGGAGGCCATTTTCCCCCCGTTTCTTCCCCCTTTAAAAGTCCCATGGAAATGAACAGAAGTTTAGCGAGCCAGAGCCGTGCGCCTTCTGGAAAAGGCATTGTGGGAATGGAATAACATTACTAGAAACCGGGGACGTCATGTTGACGTGGGATTGGCCCGGCCTGTCCCCTTTTGTTTTCTTAACAAGTCCCCTGCGACACAAATACCGTACATGTCGTCTACACAAAGTCATGGGGGAATTCAGTTATGTTAGGACAATGACAGTCGGTCACAGAATGGGGTTTTCCTCTTGGGAAAACATCTCAGAATCGCCATCAAGATAAACACAAGGAACAACAAATATCTTCATTAAAGGACATTATTTTCTTTTCTCAGCCTGGAGTAATTTTTTCGTATAATGTGAAGTCAAATATTTTAGTTTGGTGTGTTTTGAGTGTGTGTTAGGTTTCTACATCACAAACTGGATTATATGACAGCAGCACGAAAGTCACGGAAAGATTTTGGTCAAGCGCAAATAAAATAATTAAACATGTAAACAAAGCTGCAATGATTGACAGACAGACACACGGCCCTGACAGGTTTAAATTAGGGGTTAGTGTAAAGTGATGTAAGGCAACTCTGCAGGGTCATTTTGGCAGAAAAACCAAAACAATAAGCCGAAAGAGCCAACGTTGGAGTGTGTGTGAATATGAAAAATATGTTAGTGCAGGTTTAAACAGTGAAAACCTTTGTAGCGGTTGTGAGTTCGACGCCCAGATGCTGCGCCACTTTGCAGTCAAAACATCCTCTGTAACTGCGTCTCTTTCAGCAGAAGGCATTTGCGGTAATACAAATAATACATTATCTTGCGGTCTGGTGAATAATGCATGCAGGTCCAAATACGGCCAAGGTTAGAAGTTCGAGTCCAA
>NW_027466864.1:4407500-4495000 GCF_046128005.1 Genypterus blacodes | reverse complement strand
CATGTGACACACCGACCGCAGCCTCTGTCCCCTCTGCCCCTATCCCTCCCCCCGTCCCCTCTCTCCCCCCCCCCATATTAAAACAGAGTTACAGTAAACTGAATATAAAACCCATAATCCTTTGCATCTGGGTTCTTGCCTGGTTCAGCTGCTTCACCGCAGCGAGGCTGGCACACACTCAGGCCGCTGCTGCTGTGCCACATGTTCGGGGAAGGGTTGGGGGCGGGGAGAGGAGGGGCGGGGGGGCAGAGACCCTAAACAACACACTGGAGACTAAACAATTACCTGCCACGCCCCAGATGTACACGGCGAAAACTCCAAAACACCCAACACACGCTGTACTTCCTCCCGTACCAGAGGAGTTTCTAGTTGCCGGTTTATCAACTTTATCTGGGCCGACACATCATAACACATTCTGCTGTGTTTACATTGAGACGGTGTGTACAGTAAAAGTGGCACTCAGGCACGCAGAAGCTGAACCCCCACACGCGAGGAAGAGGAGAGAAAAGGGAATCAAACTGTTGGCAGCTCGCTCGGCTTCATGTGGGAGTTACAAGACAACAGAATGATCTAGTGTGAGGAGGTCTGAAGTTTGCTGACTGAGGCTCGCAGGGTTTGATACCATCAACTCTTGACCTTTGACCTTTGTACTTGTCGGTTTCTTTAGTCTCTTTTTGTCATTTCTCTTCTGTTATAATTTGACCCTAAACCCTCCAAAGTGTCTTACATAATCCCGTCAGCAGAAACGCCTCACGGTTTAGCTTCAGTTTCCAGTAACAACATGGGCTCAATAACACGCGTGATCTTCATCCACGACGTCTGTGCGGTGCCGTCTGCCTTTTAAAAACACTCTTATGGTGGAAATTACGTCCGAATCAGCATTTTCCCCAAAGTACTTCTTCAGATGGATAGAAGATAGATAGACACGCACACATACACACACACACATCACACTTCAGTGACACAAGCTCGAGCCTAAAATCATGAAATTGTTGGGGCATCACTTCAATTAGCAGCTCATCCATTGGGGCTTATATTTGTCAACTACAAGCAGCGTGGATCCCTTATCGAGTGGAGAAAAACAGGATATGGATGCAGCTCCTTCCTTTTATGTGTTCCACCATCCAGAAGGACCTGAGGTCAGTGTGAACATGAAAAGAAGCCGATTTGGGAAGATAAGATCACAGAGGCTGAATCACTCTGTGACCACACCTGCGCTGCTGAAGCACAGCTCGTGGTTCAGATAAACTTGAGTGTGTGTGTGTGTGTGTGTGTGTGTGTGTTTGCGCGTGTGTGTGAGGGGTGTTTACGTTGGAGAGGGTCTTTATGAATGAGGTCAGAGCTCATGTCACAGCCTCCGTCCCCACACTGACAGAGAACAGAGCCTGGGATGAAAGACGTCTGGGTGATTGATAAGGTCACCGTGGTAACGCTGATGTTTTGGACCACATCAACAGAACAGCGCGAGTACGGCAGCCACAGAGTAAAGTGGCTCGCTGTGCGCCGCAGTCAAACGGCTTATTGGACTTTTTATTGACGGGTATCAGCAGGAACTCAATGCTCTCTGACTTCATACAATCTATGTTTAAATCCACAAAGATCCTTAAAGTTCAGTTTCTGGGCTGAAATATTGTCCTGGAAATCCTCCACAGAGAGCAGACGGAGCCCAGTAGCTGCAAATGGAGCGATCAGCGTAACTATGTGGAATGATTTACGTGACAACAACAAGCAGCACTGTTGCTTTAAAGCTGAACTGAAGTATAACAAGTCGCCTTTCAACTCCTGAACCTCGGGAACTACAACTACTTCATCTCCACTTTGTAAATCTAAAGCCCAGTGTGATGCAGCGGCTCCACGGTCCGACTGCTCGGCTCAAATATTCAAAAGCCAAAGTCACCGTGTTTATTCACAATGATTCATCATGTTTCTGTCGGTGAGAAGAACTCGATCGCACCCAGTGACTCCTACAGGTCGGTCGGAGGCAGCACAGGCTGTCTACACGGCCCCCTTGATGTTTATACCAAATATAACAAAAATATGTTAAAACCATGTCAAGACACAAGATCTTACGAGACTTTACTTAGATTTTGCCGTTATTCTTGATATCTGTTCTGTACTTTTTGAAAAATTCACCACATTTCTGTGTCTGCCAAAGTGCCACTAGAATTCCAAATTAAAGCTCAGTGGGTTTGAAGAAAGTTTGGCCAAACAGCAGAACGTTTGTGTAGCCTCTTTAAAGCTATTAAGCCTAAAATCTGACACTCAAACCACTTTCATGCCTTGACGTTTCTGAGCAAACAGACTAACGATATGAGAGGCGCAGAGAACACTTCTTTGCAAGTTAAATTCCGAAACTTCTCCATAATTTTTCCGTGATGTAATCTTGGATAAGGAACAACGATGATGTTACAGCTGATCTCAAAAACAAAAAATAATCGTTTTCCCATCTCTGGTTCTGATCTCTTTGAAGGAATGTCCTCGTCTTCTCCAAAACATCCAAGACTTGAACGTCTCATAATCGATGATGCGACTGCCTGCAGAGATCTAACGCCTGCATTGCTTCTCTCATTGAAGTAAAATAAAAACTTAAGCTTTGACATTTTTGGGGGGTTGAAGTTTAGAAAATCAATTATCAATCACTATTTCCTGCATATCTATATTTTGGCAGATGTATGTGACAGTTGGAGGCGTGTCGGAGACTCGTGCGCTCTCCTGCACGGACCCACAGTGCAAACCAGCGCTCGGTCCTCCACAGTCCTGACCAGAAACCACAGGCAGCATGACTGTGGCCTCACTGGTCAGAGAAAGCAAAGGGGGTCCATGCAAACAAACACACAGGCGGTAACGGTGCGACAACACACACACATACACACACACTGACATCTGACTGCGAGCATGAACAAAAACACAGGCACACACACCTTGGATGAAAGTCTTTGCTGGTCTCTTTAAACCAGCCTCAACCCAAACTCCAGCCGGTGAAATGGTGGAAAACCCAAAATGGAGGCCCTGGCTGAGGTTTCACAAAGACATGACCAACAGCGCTGTAATTATACGTGCTGTAATGCTCTGTGGATCAGAATGTGTGCAGGGACGCATAGAACCCCTGTAAAAAAGAAAGCAGCCTTTCCACAAACCGTGACCAGAAAACAGACTCGCACTGTAAAAGCTCACGCTAAGAAAACAGGCGAAAAAAAACGGACACGCGTCCACAAGTCACAGCGGCTGGGAGTAACGGGGAAGCAATAGATTTCATGGAGAAATACGCAATGTCGCAGTTATTTTGCAGGTGAAACGTGCAGAAGCGACGCTGTCATTAGCAGCTAATGATGTTAGCGCCCTGGCATTGAGATAAAACCAAAGAAAATGAAAATGTTCCAGCACTTTCCACTAGAAGGCCGCGTGGTTCAGGAAGATAAAGAAGAAGAAGAAGACAGAAAGCGCTCTCCTCACTCTTGTTGGCGTTCAGATCGTTCCCGAGTGTTTGATGACTAACAACAATAAGAAAACCTGGAAAATTCCAGCCTACTAGCTACTACTAGCGTGTCACAAACTGATTGTGGCTCTCTAATAAACTCTCATTGTGGCCACATCACTCGCCGGAATTGCGAGCCGGGATGCGTCACGCCGTAACTATTCCTAAACAGAGTCACTACAACAGGATACTTCTGAAGGCTGCCATGCTCGATTGCCATTGTCTCAGTCCCAGTCAGTGGTGGACTGTTGACTCAGACGCACACTGGTGTTCTGGTGTCTTCCTGCGTCCTGACCGCCCGACAGCACACAGCTACTACCACATTCAGGAAACTCAAGATTCTGCCTGTGAGTCATGTAATGCATCTCTGAGTCACGTCATTCATTTAAATCTGCAATATCACGAGGCTAAAAATAGTGTTTGTGTTCTTCCCTTGAAGCTTTTCAAGTTATGAGGGTTTCTCATTTTCTCCTCCAGATTACTAACTTACTAATCACTAACATGTCATTTTAACATCGACACTGCTGATGTGCTTCCTCGTGATTACTTTCATCATGCCGTGTGGAGAAGAAACGGCTTTTGTTCCCTTAGTTCTGCCTGGAATCCTCATTATTCCTGTCCTCCTTTGGGGTCACGGTGTTGTGGGAAAACCGCTTTACAAAAAAAGCCCAAAAAGATTCACAAGGAGCTTTAGATGTTTGTCTGATCTTTCCATGACTAAACTATGCAGAGGTCAACACTTATTCATCCATAGTCCTTATTCCTCTAACGTACACAGAAAGGTCACGAGGTCAAGCGTGGTTGGAATCTTCAGAGGAGCTTCAGATCCCAGCCGCAGCCTGCAGTGTGCAGCTCTTATAGCATCATGACCTGTTGATGTTAGTGTTCGTGCCCCTGAGCAGGAAGAACTCCTTGAAGAAGAGACACAAGACCGTATTTATAAATGGAACACTTTGTTTTGTCTTAATAAAGCTGTCGGACACAACGAACACAAAGTCACATGAGGGTTTATGACTTCAAATAGAGAAAAGTGATACGACCACAGAGACTAGAGTTCCCAGTACAGTATACTGACATTGACTGAAAAGAAACGCGACAAATATTTAGTGTGCAGCTCGGTGATGCTTTAGTGTTCGCTGGTTCTTGAATATTTGGCCGGTTAAACTGTCACAAAGCTCTAAACATGACGTTTGCCTCACACAGCCTCAGATTCAGACAAAGCTAATGTATGAATCAGACTTTTTGTATTGTATTTATGCACATGGAGTTTTAATTTTGGCGGTCCACCCCATGTCCTGCGTTGTAGAGAATTGGAACATGCTTCCGTCGCTGCTCGACCACGTTGGAGCGACTCCACTGGGGGCAAAACGTTTAATAACATCCAAATGAAGCGTGTAATCTGGTTACGGCTGAAGTCCCACGACGTCCATTATTGAATTTCTCTTCATTCTAATGCGGTGACCTGACTCATTCTGTCTGCCTTCACAATATTCACACATATTTCAAGACAAACTCTTCAAATACGATGATTTTAAAACAGGACGCAGGATTTATCTCCTGTTTAAAAATGGATTTCATAATAGTTAAGGTGGAGACATTTGCAGTGCAGAGTGACTCTGACTGAGTTCAGAGATTAGTTCAGCTGATAAAATGTCTATTGGGTGTCAAATGTGCATATTGCACATCTGGATCTACTTCCAAGTGCAGCGACAGATGCAAAACCGATCTGAATCTATCCCGCAGCTTTGGCAGATTTGACAGAATCTCACTCGTGTGCCGGTCGATGGCTGGCGTTCGTCCCTCCGATCACTTGTTTGACTTGTAGCTTATACGAGGGGAAACAGGCTGCAGCCGCTAAAGGGAAATACTGAACCACTGCAGGCTCCCAAAAGTGCCAAGTCATCACTAAAGTGCATCGAACATCTACATAAACACAGATGTGCACACACAGGCTTCGCTTGTGCCGTGGACCTAAACACACACACACACACACACACACACTCACTTTTCTTTCCATTCTAACCTTTGTTTTGGCTGAGGGGGCGGGAGAGCAGATTGCTTACTCTTGTGGTCTTGACGCTCGTGGTCAGAGAGCTCACGTCTAAACTGTGCTGGAGGTGTGAAATAAAAAAGCTCATCTGTCTCAACAAAAACTACGGCAAGCGCAGAGGCCCAGAGAGCCACAGAGCCACAGAATACAAATCACAGACAGACAGAGAGAGAGACAGATAGGCTACAGACGCTGTGATCTGCCCTCGGGAGGATGAAGTTGTTTTCGCAGGTTTACGTCTCTTTGAATGTATTTTTCATCTCTTACCTAAAGAGTTGGACTTTAGAATTCTAGAGAGGACAACAAATATTTTCCACTTTTTCCGCCTGAGGCCTCGTTTGGCTCAGGGCCTCAATAGAAAACAGATTAAAATGACAATAAAGGGAATTTTCTACAATAATCGTTTTTCATTTTTCTCTCAAAAATGAAGGCTTCATTCAATCAATCAATACTTATAGAAACACTATTGTTGCTTTGTGTTCCTTCCTTTTATTGTATCCAGATTGTGTATCAGTGCATCATCACCTGTGTGAGAGGGGAGCGGGAATTGAACCCTCCCTTCAGGGCTTCCGTCCCGCTCCTCTGCCCACTGTGTCTCATCTCCTGTGATCCAGACTGTTACTGGACGAGCGGGGATCGAACCCTGCCGATCCGTCCAGTTCTCTGAGATACGTTATGTGAGATGTCAGGACATATTTCATAGAGAGGATAAAGTTCCCGTTCTATAGCTTTAATAGGAGTCTGTAAGTCCCGGCTGCGTACGAGGGAGGGCGAGCAGTTTACGGTAACAGACTGGGACGCGCTGCATCTGGTTTGGATTAAGTCGACACTTCTAATGGGACTGGATGGCAGAGGGTTTGTTCCTCTTTGCAGCTGCTAAGATACAGCCAACTGGAAACCATTTCACTTCTTTTCACAATTTTCTGCTGCTGCACTATTCCCTCTTTTAATCACAGAAAAATGTCACACCCGGAAGAAACAAAAGAGAATTAACTTAAGTACAATAATTAGAGTATTAAAGGTACGACACACGTACGGTTTGAGTTTGTGCTGCTGCTGCTTTCTCCTGCAGGACAGTGAGAGGAAGATAGCCAGGCTCTTTGTACTCTGTTACATTTCACTGATGACTTCAATTATTTATTACTTTGCAGATAAACGTCTGAGATTCAACCTGACAAACACTGTATGCTTTGGCCTATCGACATGTCATACCTTACACCAGTGAAGAGAAGCATGAATCCTGTTTTTGAAAGCTTGGAAAGCCCCAACGTTGGACTTATAAGGATGAAATCACAAAAGTACATGAAGTACAAAGCAAAGGTATATATTTTCACACATATTTTCCCTTTACTCTTAGATATTCACACACCAGTAATGTTACATTTCGGGGCCAATGGCCAAAACAGATACTTCAACTTTGACAACTGCTAATACTTGCAGTGTGTCTAGATGTATCCAAGTGTTTTGACCATTGTGGATGTGAGACGTTCTGCACCTGAGTGTCTGTGTGTGTGTAGGGGGGGATGCATAAACTGCCTAATGGACAGACTGGGACACAGATGTGCGTCTCCATTACTGTCATGTGGTCAAGCGTCATTAACAGTAAAGGCAGAACCTGGAGGAACAATAAGACCAGCAGAGGAGTGTAAGGAAGAAGAACTGCAGAGGCACGAGGAGTCAAACCTACTCTTCCAAAGTAAAAGTACTCAGTGTCAGGTTTTGCTGCTGGATGAAAAACTTTGATGAGAAGAACAGAAGAAGAGAAGTAAAGAAAATAGGACCAAAGTGTCGCAGATCCAATGTATCAAACCTGTACTGAAGCAATTTAGGAGAAGTGGACGATTACTTTCCACCTCTGCAGCAGAGTGCTGCTACCACCGAGTCAGGTCAAGTCCGCCGCCACAGAGCTTATCAGTCACTCTCCTCTCTGCTGCCATCCTTTCTCTGTCGCTCTCTATTTCCAGGAAGTTCCGTCTAGTCCAGTAAATTCCTCAAAGTTAAAGCCTGGTGGTGATTTACGGGCCCGTGGGCCTCTGGCACGCCGTGTGCTGCCTCTTTGGAGGACGACTTGGAAACCTGCAACTTATTAAAGTGATGATTTTAGTGCAGGTTTCTCTACACATCACCCCCCCACACACATCTCTCTCTCTCTCTCTCTCTCTCTCCAGATGGGCCCCATCCTGCAAGCATCTGGAAGTTAAAGCCTTATTTTCCTCCCTCCACAGCGTTGGGCCACGTGTGCTACCCTGAAGGTGAACCCTTAGTCCATGTTCCTTTACTTAGTCTGAGCCCCCTTTGCTTTTCACAGCACTGTCGCGTCGACCAAACTAATTCCGAGCCCCGCGTGCTTGAAGATGAAAGCGTCGCAGTTCATTATAAAACGCTGAAGCCGCTCGCCTGCGATGGGAACTTTTTTGTTTAGTTTGCCCCACACGTTTGCCCCTCTGAGCCTTTTCAAGGATGACACCTGCATATCGGTCCAACACGACAGGAAGACAAGGGGAGACAAGAACCAGATACAGGCGGCCACACACAGGACATCCTGGGCAAACAACACTGTGGGCAGACCTATAGAAAGAGAGACGGGGGGGGGCTGTCATCTAGTTAGGGTATGATGGTCACAACTCAAGGAAACCCACTGAGAAGAGGGAAACTGTTAACACTTTTCTTCTGGATGGCCGGAGGGAAACGGTAGCCGCGGGAAGCCAGCAGCTCGTCTGTGAACGGGAGATAAATTCCCACTGTGGCAGTAAAGCTTCTCCGCGTCAAAATCTCCTCGCAGAGCAATTTGTTTCAAGCGTTTACCAACTCTCACAATAAGTAACCCCCAGAGTCTCTTGTCAACACTTCAGCGCCGAGGTCCTTGAAGATGTTACGCAACGCTACTATACACATGCTTTCCCCATTATTGCATAATCCACTGCAACCTCAAGTGGTTTTCATCATCATCATGGCTAATTTCATTTCTGCAACTTTGTTATTGTCCGTTGTGCCGTTCGATTCGCCGCCGAGGCCACGACAACGACATGACAACCGACACAAGAATCCTCATGTTATTCCTCATTTCTTCTTCATAATTTCACCCGTATAGAATTCATCTTTCTGGGTTTCTCTGCTGCGGAGGGACAGAAACGTCCCATTTATTCATTCATGGCAGAATGAGAAGTGGGACAAACAATAGGAAGCTGATAGGAAACATCTTGCATGAAGCCCCAGGTCTGCATCCCCATGTTCACTTCCCCTGACATGTAAACACAAGCGGGATGGGAATACAGCCAGACGCATAAAAGGAAAAGTCCTTGAACGTTGCCATTCAATCTACAGCAGCTCTGTTATTCCCACTTTTTCCAGCTGAAATCCCATTTGGCTCCCCAGTGCCCTTTTTTTTTTCACAACGAACCACCAAACGTGTGTTGTTTTGACCGTCAGTCATTCTGCCTTTCCTGAACGTAGCTTTGTCTTTTAAGAGTGGCTGGGCAATGGAATTAAAGAAAATAAAGAGATAAACAAATCACTAAAAGAAGCGAGGCCGCTCTTCAAAAGCTAAACGCATACGGAGAAGTCGTCGCTTCGCACAGCTGCTGGACAGGATCTGGGTTTGGGATCAAGAAAAACATCAAGAGCTCAAACGGTTCATGTCTGCACACTGCCAAACATGACATAAGGGCCATTTGTTTCTCACAGGCACGATTCCCGTCTTGTACGGTAAACTCACGACATTCCAACTCAAAGGTGACAGGAGTGAAGACACTGCAGAGGATTTCACTAAAGGAGGCATTTTATAAAACAACAACAAACAACTCAGACACATAACCGGGGTGGGAGGATGGGGGGTGAAGGTGGGGGGGCGGGAGTTAGCGAGACGCCCTCCAGGGCCTCAGATTTGGTGCAACATTTCCTCTAATTCCAGGTCTCAGGTTTCACTTGGTTCCAGTCATCCAGTGAGGCATAGACACCAGTGAAGCCCCTAATGAACAATGTCTCCACTGCTGCTCCGCCCACCACCCCGCAAACGCCACCCACCACCCCGCCAACCCACCAAACCCGCCAACGCAAGCACGTCCAGGAAAAGACCCTCGCCACAGTACAAGTAGCCTGTGGTCACTCCAGCAACCCGCCGCTGGCTCCTCCCATCCCACTGCTCCAGCCTCCCAAACCCCCCGACCCCTCTTTTTTTTTTCTGGGCTCGGTTATTTGAGCTCAGAGCCCGGTGAAACTGTACGTGATCCGCAGCCAGAGCGACCCAAAGAAGAAGAAGAAGAAGGAGAAAAAAAAAAAGCACCCGAGCTGGAGGCCTGCAGTCCAATCTGCTCCAAATTACTTGCGCGGCTGCAGAGCACATGGGGTTGAAAGGCTTATATAAGTGTGCGGCAGTAATATTCAATCTGTGTCACCTGTGTTTGAGCCTGCGCGCTTTGTGTTTTTCATCAAGGCTATTTTAGCCTCAGAAATGGAAGGTCGGGGGTTTGGACAAAGGCCTTTATTTTTCTCAGGGAAGCTAATTAACTTTCATGGGGAACATGGGAGATGGCATCAGAATTTCCAGGCATAATATGCAAGGTTTTCATATAAATACAAGTCGGTTTTTAGTGATGATGGATATAACACAAGAGCTGCAGCCACTTCATGACAGTTCAGTTCTCCTGTTTGTACGCCTAAGTATTCAACCAGGCTGTTAAATTTAATACAATTGTGTTGCCTGTGATTGGGCCAAAAATGCACTTTTCGTTGTTTGATTAGCTTCCGAGACCTAGAAGAAGAAGAAGAAGAAGAGGAAGAAGAAGATCCTCTGGCAATGATGCTTTTCCATCAATTCCAGCATTGTCAACAAATTCTTTCAAATGCCACAAACAGAAACTTCATAGCAGATTAAATTCAAATGAAATCAACACAAAAACAGACAGATTATAGCTTTAAAGTGCTGCATTCAAACACCTTTGCTGAAAAGTAACTCTATAGCAAAGAGTCCATAAAGTAACTAGCTTCAGCAGACAAGACAAACAAGGACCTGAGGCTATGATCTCACTTCAGATGGTGTGTGTGTGTGTGTGTGTGTGTGTGCGTGGCCTCCGGCTGTAAACTTGTCAAGAAAAGTTGTGGCTTTGAAAACGACAGCATGCAGACACTCTGGTTCCCCTTTACGGTGTTACGATAAATCTGACCTCACACAAACATCCAGATTCTGGGGGATCAAATTAAAACTGCTCGCTCTTCACTGCGCTTACCTCAGTTCTACTTATTCTATTTCTACCTCTGCTCTTTGTGCCCCTGGCCTGTGTCATCTCCAACCAAAACAGATCCAATAGCTCGTCTGAGCCCCTGAGTCGTCTCCTGGACAAACAGATGGTAAGTGGGCCGGCTCTCCTGCTGTCAGACGGGAGATGAATTTGTTGCGAGGAGGCCAAACCAGCAGAAAGAAAGGGGGTCACTATTCTATGACTGCAGGGTGAAACGGTCTGGAGGAGGACGGACAGGTTTTAAAGTGGGACGTGCCATTTTCCACTGATGTGCATCTCGTATGGATACACAAAGAAAACAAGAGCGTTCTCAAACTTCAGTCATTCAGTCGTTGCTATCATATAACGGGGGCCCGCTCAGGTCAGAACTCTGCGTTTCTTTACAAACACACACATCAAACTCCTCCATCCAATGAATGTCAATTAATGGCAAAACACCAACATGGCACATTCTTTTAGGGAACATTTGGAGAATTGCAAAAGAAGAAGTTCAGCCTGCAGACACAGAGACTTCCTGGGGAGTTTTGGTTGCCAGAGCAGATGGGAGGTCAGGAGTCCAAACCAGGTGGCTGTGATTTAGTGTGGAGCTTCATCACAGCTCGTCTTCCTCACGGTTGTTTTTATGCGTTAAGAGGCGCCAAAAGTATCCAAACTCCAAAAGCCTACAGGTGGAAACACATCTTTCACTCAATGATTCAAAAGGATCAAGCCTGTCAAAGTCTCTGTCTATTTGAGGAGTGGCTCTGCATGAAAGAGTGGAGATTTATTTTTAACAATTGCAATTCTTTTACTATTATGACAAAATAGTCAATGGGGGAAAAATGAATAACCAGAACGGGAACTGAGGATGAGTGTTTTCAGCGTCACACTTGCTCCAAATCATGCTGCAGCTCCTCACATCTGCAGGGAAAAAAACGCTGTATCTTCCTCTGATTCATCCAATTAGCTTGACACGGAGGCTGACACACACCATCACACATAATCTGTCACAGAGCTGGATGAAGTACGGCCACGTTTCACTGACATGACTCAGAGATCCTCTGAAACCAGGACATGGACGGACCTCAAAGCGGGTCCAGAGGTTGGACAGCATGTTAGTGTAAGTCAAGCACAACAGAGACAGACGAAGGGGGAGGAGGAGGAGGAGGAGGAGGAGCAGCGCAGTGAGGAAACAACAGACCTACTCCCATTGACTTCCTCTGGAGTGGACTGACAGAGGACACATGCCAGAGGAGCTCAGCTCTTCTGAGTCACACTCCATAACAGTGAGCGGAGATCTTATCAAAGGAGAGCCAGAGATTCCAAACAACTCAGTAGAAGTGGAGCAAGTGCATAATGTGAAGCGGAGCAAACGCCTCATTTCCCCTCCATGATAAAGAGCCGCCTGTCATTTCCTCCTGTGCTCACATGAACTAACTAACTGTCAAAGAGAATTACACCAAAATATCACAGCAAATAGCAAAGACCTGCAGCCCTCCTGCACATCAACACATTAAACTTACACACACACCCTTCAAATACAACGCAGCAGTCTTCCTCACTTCTTCTCATCATCTAAATATGTGTACGAAAGAAGAAAACAATGCAGAAAACAACAACAACACAACAGTGTGACACGCGGTGCCTCAGTGAGTCTGTAGGACATTCAAAGGAATCTTGCATTGATTGTTCGTTATGGTCTAAAGCTGCAACTTCAATCGTTTTGGAAACGTGTGGTTGGGCTGAGCTGCACAAGTTTCCATAACAGCACATTCCCATTCCCATTCCCTGGAAAAAGCGCACAGACGCATCTTGCTTGTGTCCTTCGGTAATCAGCGAGGGATTCATTCATCACTGCTTACCACCAAAAGCACCAGTCTGTGATTTTAACACTCGCGACCGGCCTGTGTTTGCGTAGTCGTGACAGCTTTGTTACTCACCTCGTCGGACAGAAGCTCCAAATGTCCTCAGTTAGTCGCTTGTATGGGTCGCTTACACACTTCCAGGGACAAAAAAACGGACGAGAAAAGGAGTTTGTTTAAGAAGCTTCACACACGCCGCAGAGTCTTCAGAGAGTCTTCTTCTAGAGTCTGAGCTGAAGAGAGGAACAGTGACGGAGGGCGCTGGGTCGCGTCCCGCAGCGCTGTTGTGCCTGCCTCAGTGCCATTTGCGCCCTCAAACCATCGGCGCCGTTAATCGCAGTGGGCGCGTATTGGGAACATTACGGTAACAGGCGGAGCTGGGGACTGTAATGCTGAATGGTAGAAGAGTAATAACAAGTGTGCTCAAAGTGCTCAGGAGAAACATTTAGATGTTTTTTAATGCTACTTGTGAATAATATTTTTGACAAAGTAAATAGATGAAATTAAATGTCAAATAAATTCGAATAAAATTTGAAATACATATTCAAATTAAATACATGAATATTGTCTTTAGGCTCTTGGTGGTTCATTTTGATGTATTTTTCTAAACCGGACTCTATTGTCTCCAGAGAGAGAGAGAGAGAGAGAGAGAGAGAGAGAGAGAGAGAGAGCCATCTGCTCATCATCCAGCTGTAGTCAACGACATCATCGGTTTACAGTTTGAGTGATATGGTCGGTTGCATATGTCAGGTGTGAAATGCTGCCATCTAGTGACTCTGTAGTGTATCTAAACTACACACGGATACATTCTCAATAAATTCTAAATAAATGTTCGTAATGTTCGTTTGTAAATTCTGGACAAAGAATGAAAATGATGATGGAATTAAGTACGATCTTTTTTGCTATCACTATTGTATATATGTACTATGTGAATACATTTATATATATTTAAAGGAAAAACGCAATTCCTCAATAGTCAATAAAGTTTTTATATTTAAAAAGGCGACACAGTGACGTATTTCCGGTAATATGCCCGGCGAACTTACCACATGCTGAATTTTTAAACTCTAACCTTAATTGTTAGATTTTAACTGCGCGATCGAATGAAATAAGACGTCAAGAGGTAAATCTGACTTTTGTTGTTGTAGTTTATGACTTGTGTTACTAATGACTAAATCGGGGGGGTTCCGCCTTACTGGGCTCTATCTTAAGTTAGCTCGTAGCATTAGCCTGTTCCGAAGCAGAGACATGTTGATTTGTTTACAGCTGATTATTACGACTTAAGTACAAATACATAAGTACTAACATGGCGGCGTTACAGTGATAGTTTAATAGGGAAATACGTTCTTAAGAAACAGATATAAGCTTCTTATACGAACAAAATAATTTTGGTGTAAATAATAAGTAAATGCCCTCAGAATGGTGTTCCCCTATGTGCTTGGAAGAGTCTAAGCCTTAAAGAATAAAACACTAAGATGAATTTAATGCAGATGAGCTGACTCAACTGTGGAATTGTGTGTCACCAACATACGTGTCAGGCTCAGTACTTATCAACCTTTTAAGCCCTTTTTTCTGAATGCCACACATTTGTAGCTGGTGTTGTGTCTTTGGAATGAGAGCCAAACAGGAGCCGTCCTCTCTAAATGTATGTAAACTGTCCTGTGTGCAGATGGCAGAAGCTGCACCAGAGAAAAGCCGCGGGCTGAAGTTTGCTGAGCAGCAGCTCCTGCGTCACGGCTGGGAACAAGGTGAGTGTGTGTGTGTGTGTGTGTGTGTGCGCCACGATCCGGCCGCTGCCTTGCTGCGGACCTGAGGCGACCTGCGAGTGTCTGACTCTGTCTGCTCTATCCACAGGTAAAGGACTGGGCAGAGACGAGGACGGCATAGCGCAGGCCATCAAGGTCAAAGTCAAATGTGGCAAAGGAGGGGTGAGTGTGTGTGTCTGGTCCCTGCGCTGCCCTCTGACCTCAATGCTGATCTTCTTCTGTACAGTGTCGCTGTGGGGATTCAATTATTTCTCTCCCCAAACCAGGTGGGTCATAAGGAGAGCGAGCAGTTCACCTTCCACTGGTGGGATCACGTCTTCAACAAGGCCTCGGCCAGTCTGCAGGTGGAATCTGACCAGGTACACACACACACACACACACACACACACACACACACAGCAGGTTGAGTTGCCTGTGTGTTTGTCAGAGGAGGTTTGACGGCTGTAATGTTGTTGTTGGCTGTTGATTGGCTGAATGTTTCCATCAAAGCAGTCCAATGGTATCAATGATCTCTCTGCTCTACCTTTCTCACTCCAGCACGGCATCAAGCTGAAGAAGTCAGTGGAGGAGGAGGAAGAAGAAGAGGGGATGATCTCCAATAAGAAACCTCGAAAGGCCTTGCTGGCTAAAGCCAAACTGTATGGCTGCTTTGTAAAGGTGATGGTTTCTTCTGATTGATTGATCCGGTGCCTTCTGCACCGTTGCTTGCATTTGTCCCATTTGTCTGAATGTGTCTCTGTTTGTCTCTCAGTCAGCCACGCTGCTGTCCGGGCAGGAGCAACCGGAGCCCAAAGCTTCCAACTCAGACGACAGTAGCAGCTCGGAGGAAGACCATGATGAGGACCGGACTCTGGATCTGTCCAGCACCACCAAGTAAGAACTTCATCTCCTGCTGCTGCCTTCAATAGCATCTCTGCTTTGAATGAGTCTATAAAATGCTAATTATTGTTATCCCACAGTCTTTCTGATGCTGACCTGATGAGGGTTTGTGGAGGACGCACAGCACACAAGTAAGTCTTCTTCCTCCCTCTCTTCCTCCTCTGTTTTTACATTTTCTACTAAAGGTTTCCTATATTTGGCACATTAGCATCATATCGCTAAAGATTATCCAGTCAGGTTACGAGCTGCATCTCCATTCTGTCCCTGCAGGGGAGCCAGACACGGTCTGACCATGAGCGCCAAGCTGGCCCGGCTGGAGCAGCAGGAGGCCGAGTTCATGGCAAAGTACAGCAAGAAAAGCCAGACGGCGGCGTCTTCGCCAACCGCCCCGACAGCTGAACCGAGCCGCCAGCAGTCAGACGGGACGGCCGAAGAATCCAAGACCAAGCGGAAGGAAGCTGCCCGGGGGGTTCAGGAGGAAAACGGCGAGGAAATGGACACCGAGGAGGAAAAGAAGAAGAAGAAGAAGAAGCGAAAGAAAGCAAGCGTGAGTGAGGACAAAGATGAAATGCCAGCTGCAGTTTCCACAGAGAAAGAATTGAGTCATGTAGAGAATGGTGACATGGATGACTGTCAATTAAAGAGGAAACATAAAAAGAAGAAAAGGGTGGCAGAGCAGAATGGAGAAGTGATGGAGGTCACAGCTGCTGAGCCACAGGCCCAGATGGACGCTGAAATAAAGAAGAAGAAGAAATCCAAACACAACAGTGAACCTGTTGTTGAGGTAGAAGAAAGTCGTGATGCAAAATGCAGCCAATCAGAAACCGTCCAGGATGTCGCACGCAAAGCCAAAAAGAAGAAAGCAGCCGCAACAACAGAGGAAGCAGAAGTCACCGAGGGCCAATCGACAGAAAAACACAAAAGGAAAACGTGCAAAGAGGACAAAAGGACGAGCGATGACGAGGAACTTCCTCCTAAAATGAAGAAGAAGAAGAGAAAGCAATCCAAAGAGCTGGAGTGAGGTAGAAGGTTCTTTAGATGGGAACAGTCTCGGTCTGCGTCATAAACATCCTGAGTTGTATTGGCAGCTGTGCCGAGAAGCAGCACGAGTAAACTTTCAACTATTTCTACCAGTAAAATGACGTAATGCATGGTGTCGCCGCTTCTGTCTCTCTATTATTATATTTCTATATTCACATGTAGAACTCAGCGATGTGTGTGGAGGTGTGGGTGTGTGTTTTCTCGAGCTTTTCTCAACCTTCCCCTTTTATTTACAACATTTTTGACACAAATAAAAATAGCAAATGCATCACCCTTCCCTCAGCAGTCACGTAAGTCCAGTAAACATGTGGAAGCTGCATATCCCTGAGTTTAGCTCCATATTGTCCCGTCTGACAAACCCGGAGAGACAAGGTTCAAACAAAATTCCAAACGCAGATGATAACAAGTGGGTTAACTTCTTTGTTCTGCTCTCATGCAACACCAGACTGCTGTGCAATACTGGAGTTCCTTTTGAGACACGTTTCCACTCTTTGCTACACAACACAACTAGTTTCATCAGTCGTAAAGCAGCTTTACTCAGGATTCTTAAAGCTCAGGAAGCGCTGTATTCCTTCAGAACTGCATTCATATATTTGAAAATACGCCTTATAAAACGTGAATAGTAACTATGACAACTGTACAAAGGTTAGTGGAGATCATGCTGATGGGTTCCTCCACCTATAGGCTCTCATTTGTGCATGTTTCCATCTCTACCCATCTGATGAACTACATCTGGTGTCTTCACTTGATTATAAGCTGATGCCTCCAACCTCCTGATTGAATTTAACACATTTCTCCAAATTTAAAGCAAGTACATCAAATAAAAGTTTTTAAAGAAACACTAACTGTGATGAATGTGATCTAACTTTGTAAATTCAGCAGACATGTTGTTATTTGTGCGTCAGGCTTCTACGCTCACAGATGAATTTGTTCCTCATGAGATTGTCTGCTTTGGCCCAGTTTTGTGTAACGTTCTTGTCTGGGATCATCAGCGCAAACTGGCCAGAACCCCCATCCCAGTACCTGAAAAAACACATGAATATCAGTAATCTATAGTGACACTACACTCCTACAACCACTGCATCTACATCCAATAATAGTGCTGCAATAAAATGGGATTAAGTCCAATTTCCAATGATTGAGTTTCCACATTTCTTTCCAGCTGATCCCGAAATGCAGATGCAAGATTCATGCAACTTAAAGTCAGATAACATTTTATGGAGAATTAAGTGTTTCTTACTTAAGAGTGTCGTTTGTTCCATCGACCCATACCCAGGTGCCGTCCTTGGAAACGTCTTGCAGACCGATCCAGAAGCCGTGATGTTTATCATAGTAATACTCAATGCGAGTCCTGAGGAACTCCTGCAGATCAAACCCATTGGAGAACATCAATGACACTTGACATACACAAACACACACATACACACTGTTTCCCTGTTGCGTTTGGGACAGTTGGGATCGTCTCTGAGCTTCTTCTCACCTGTTCCTGCAGAGTTTTGATCACCACCAGGTCCGCGGATTGTTGCTGGCAGAACTCCCGGCTCTTTTTCCAGGCCATCCACGGGTTTGGTTTAATGGTGTCATTGTAAATCAGGTAGCAGCTCTCCTGGAACAGTAGCCAGCCGTCCTGACATGGGCTACACTTCTCTATCTCTGCAAGAAGGTCAGAAACTGTCACTTTAAACACCGCAAAATAGACACATGGGCAGGTATTTAACACCCGGCACTTGATTCAACATTATCATTGCAATAAACCACGTCGGAAAGGTTTTACTTTACAAACAAATCAGAATTTTAGGATAATTTTCTTTTTAAATTTTAATAGAAAATGTACATTTATTTAGGACTTAAAGGGCTCCGTGCATTTCATGAAATAATATTATTTTGTATCCATTATGATTAAGATTAAGATACTTTATTCTTGTCATTATATTATTATTATTATCATTATAGCTTGCACACAGGATTAAAAGATATAACTAAGGGTCCTGGTAAACATTTAGGAATTTGGGGGCTTTGGACTTTTTTCTTAATCCATATTCCAAGAAAAAGACACTTAATTTAATGGAGCAAAACCCGGAAGAGGAAGAGCGACAGGAGGCCAATGACGTCATCCCTAAACCAGCAGGGTAACACACGGATGCGGTGGCAAACAATGATTGTATTTTAACTTTGTTCGCGGCACGTACTTCACATAGAGTAGTGACACGTTTCGTATTTACCAGTAAGTGTGTGTTAATGCGAACGGCAGAGAAGTCAACACAACAATAACAAACAAGCGGAACCTTTTTGTGGGCAGAACCCGCTGACTGGAAAGTTGTTGAATTCGAGTATGGTGTTGAGCATCCAGGTCATCTGGTCTCTCTCTCCGCGAAACTCCTCCCTCTGCTGCTCCGCCTCGGCCTTCTGCGAGCTCAGCTGCTCCTTCTGCCCCGTGAGCTCAGCGAGGTCTGAGTCCTGCTTACTGAGCTTTATGCTCACTGACACACACACACACATACAAACACAAACGTCTATCAGCTGATCAATCAATCACCCATTAGATGACACGCGGATATTAGCATAGTGACAAGGTTTGTACGCAGCCCGGCTAGCTCAGTCGGTAGAGCATGAGACTCTTAATCTCAGGGTCGTGGGTTCGAGCCCCACGTTGGGCGCTGACACACTTTTCTTATCGAATGAAAAAATGGATTGTAAGGATGAATCTAAAACTAAAGAGGATAATGGATGTATTCCCGATCTTTCCTGTAGCACCAAGCCGACATTTGTACTTCAATAAAATTTAAAGGTGATATTGTTGAAGTCAGTTTTTGGACAGTAAAGTTGCTGATGTGATGAGTTCTCTGTTTTGTCATCATATTATCCCCCAATTATAAGTCTTTATTGTTAATATTGTAATTATTATTGTAAACTGTTTGAATTCACTCACGGAGGACGATGCCGATGATTCCCGCCACCAGGAGGACACAAATAATCCCGAAAAGGACAACCAACACACGAAAGTGCTTCACCGGTCCATCTGCTTTAGCATCTGAAAAAGGTTATAATCAAAATCAGCTCAGTAATCAGGGTTATTCTTACTGCTTGTAAATCATGCTGCCTGATTTTGTGATGAGTCATATCATGTTTTATAATGAGAGTGATGTTTTAATAGGCACATTAGTTCCCTTGTAAAGCATTTCTTCCTCAAATAATAAATCAGAAATCACTACTAACTGACCCTATCTTTCATAAGTAAAGTATATTTGTGTATTGTAATGTAGACCTTACTGAGCTAAGGTGCTTACTTACCTGGAGCTGCAGGCTTTCGCATTTTGACTTGTGCATAAACCGTCGCTTCCTCTTTTGTTTGTGCTACAGCTGCCACGATGGAAGAAACCAATAAGTCCAACTCAGTGGCAAAGTTACAGTAAATGTCACAATAGGAAGGACCTCAGTTTATATATTTAGAATGCAACATTTGGATATATTTGGATTTGGATCTTTATATACACTGTTGCCCATAAAGTTGGAAAAAATTAGTTTTCAGACACATTCCTCTTTTTATTCCTATTTAATTCTCACTGTGATGTTTGGAAGAGATTGATCAATAAAGTTTTGAGAAGATATACACTTAATCTATCAAATAAATCACATTGTCAAAATCATTTCATGGGAAGAGGTAACAAATATTTGATTCCAGCTTCATGTGCAACACAATATGTATCTACAGCATCTACACATATTTATTCAACACAATCATGTCCAAAGATTCTGAATCTCAGTCGTAGTATACTCAATAAAATAAAGAGAGGCTTTCTTACCTTTTGGACGTTCTTGGCCATTTTGGAAAACCACCGAAGCGTAATTCAGTTCTTCCTCCATCCTTAAAGCTGACACATTACGCTTTTCATAGATGGAATAGGGACAGACGTTCACAGGTGACTGAGCTTCAGATCGTCTACTGATAAACGTCCGCTGTGTTCTCTTAATGGAGAACAAATAAGTGGTTCCTCTTCCTCCAACACTTGCTACCCACAGTTACAGTCAGTTGTGACATACCGTCTCACAGTGATGAGAGTGCACAAGGTTTCTGTGAACGGCAACTCTACAATCATTAGTACAACTAGTAATACGGACAACTAATTTCTTCAAACTTTGCAATAAATATTCACGGTCCTCAGATCATGGATGCTAGGCATCACAGATCATCTTCAGTGACACAAAACAAATTTCACCTATTTGGGTTTGTGGCATGTTGCGCTTCTTCCTGAGCATGAATGTGTAGTTTCTCAAACAGTCATACTGATACTGATCAAATGACGTCCCCTGTCTCATTTATACATTTCAGAAGAATCTAGACCGTGTGAAATACGAAACTTCTAACTCATTAGGCTCCTACAGAAAGCAATGTGAAGGTTTTCCTATCTGCTGCTTCAGGACCAAAGTCTGGAGTGTAAAAGAGCTGCTGCTGACTGTGCAGGTGTTGCCTCAGCAGGTTATGAGGTCTGGCTCAGGTAGGTTAGAGTCCCAGCCGGTTCAGGGGGTTCAAGTCCTAGACTGCTTGGCCAGTATGTATAATGTCCTGGTTTCTATAAAGACATGTAACAGCAGTGACACCAGTATCTGTTCAGCTATCAGCATCAGCTAAACACTAAATATTCCACCATGATGTCCTTATATCTGTAATCAATTATCTATCTATAATCTTTCTACCTTTCACGTCTGTGGCCTCCTCTCTCATTCCGCAGGTTTTCTCAGTTATTTTAGTGCACTGTTGCTTTCATCTCACACTTTCTGATCTGTACTTGCAGTTACACTTTGTGACAGAATGACAGCTCTGTTCTCAATCTAAACTGAGCTTCCTGCTGTTCCTTTTATCGTGTTTGTTCCTTTTATTTACTGGAATTTATCAATCAGGCGTTGTAGCTAATGGCTTTTTAAATATATCAGCTTTTATTTGCAGAAAGGAACTGGGCTTATTAATAACTTTTAGTTACACCAACAAGTCATCATTTATCATCTTAAATGTTTACTTCTCTATATTAAGGCAACACAAATATGTACTTACAGTCTCATTTTATGATTGCCTGCATCCCTGTTGACTAAAGGGGATTCTTTAGAGGAAGGCCTAGGTAATCTAAGCCCGGTTTGAGCTCTGCCTGAATGGAACAGAGCCATTGCAACTCGAGACAACAGAGCAGTAATTAAGAAAGCACACAGACCTAAACAATGAGTCATATGTTCCAGCCGACCAATCAGCGTGCGGCGTCTTATCGGGACACGCCTCCTCGGGAACCTGTCAGTCACCGGGCGGCGAGTGAGTCCCAGAGGGTGAAGAACAGCCGGGAGGAACACGTTAGGAAGAGGAAACGACGATCTGTTTTGAGAGGATTAACCGCCGGACAAAGATGGTTTGCGGCGGATTCACCTGCACCAAGAACTCCCTGTGCGCCCTCAACATCGTCTATGTGGTGAGTGAGGCATCGCCCCGATCGGCGCTCGGAGCCATTTCACAAGCAGCCAGCTGCTGTTCGATCAAACAGGTGTTTCGGTTTCTGCCTCAACTGCGACGTCAAAGCGCTAAAAGACGATCGGTCCGATTACAAAAGAGAGACTGAGAGGGGGCAAGGGTTAAATGGTGAAATGGGTGAAATGTTTGTGACCTTGGATTGCGTATTCGGATGTGAACGCCACGCAGGTGTTACTGATGGTGTGTGTGTGTGTGTGTGTGTGCGTGCGTGTGCGTGCGTGCGTGCGTGTGTGTGTGTGTGTGTGTGTGTGTTGTGTGTGTGTGTGTGTGTGTGTGTGTGTCACTTTACATCAGTGTGAATTTTAAGCGGTCAATTAAACCCCGATTAATTGTTTCGGATTATTTTTACATTATATTTTTTATATTATTATGTTGCTACGTTGATCCACCTGTGTTTTTAACTTGTTCAGACAAAACAAGGCTCTTTAAACATCTCCTGGGCTATGGCAACATGTGATGGACATGAATAATTAATTTGAAGTTAAGGTTACAAGCTAACTGTAAAAAAAAACAACCTCCATATCTATATTTTAACATTGGAAACAAACTGAATATAAACAAATGGCAACCGTGTGTCTTGCAGTGTGATTAGTACACTCTAAACCAGAAACAAGCCAAACTAAACGCCCTCCATCTTCCCTCTATCCTCCACACGGTTGTGTTTGTCAGGAATGCAGACTTCCTCACAGCTCCTCAGTGCTTCCTTCCTCCACGGAGTTCTTATCCAGCATTGTTTGACTTTTCCCTCTCAGTTGGTGAGCCTGCTGCTGATCGGAGTGGCCGCCTGGGGGAAATGGTTCGGCTTGGTCTCCAGCTTCAGCGTGGTGGCGGGGGTCATCTGCGTGGGCATCTTCCTCTTCTTGGTGGCCTGTGTGGGACTATGTGGCGCTATGAAGCACCACCAGGTCCTGCTCTTCTTCGTATCCTCCAGTGCTGTGTGTTTGTAGGAGAACAGGGAGGAGTCTGGCAGTTTGCAGAGGGGTTTGTTTACTAAAGTGGAGGTGGGGGTGAAAAGTCGATAGTGGAGCTCTGGCGTTCATTTCTTAAAGCCTAATATTCCCCCGCTCCATGTTTAGCTTTGTTCTGTCTGTTTAATCCCACGTTAACTTCCTCAACAGAGTCCAGTACATGATCATCCTGTTCTTAGTGTTTGTCCTGCAGTTCTGTGTGTCCTGTGCTTGTCTGGCCCTCAATAAAGACCAACAGGTATGATTTACGATTGACTCTCAAATGCAATTCAATAATCACATTTCTTTCCTACATATTTGTCATAGTTTGTGGTGTTTAGCAAAGTGTGTATTGGGCTAAACCAGGTTACACCCCGGCTGCACGTCAATCAGATACACCTTAGTTTCTATTATTGGCAATAGGTGTCGTCTAAAAAACGCATAAATCACCGACCCAGTAACGGATCTAGATTATGAGATTGTGAAAGGATTTTAATTTGAGCTATTTGAACGTTTTCCCTCTGATTCAATCGATGTTTCTTTTAATTTGCAGGACCGTTTGCTGGAGGCCGGATGGAACAAATCGGAGGCCACTCAAAGGGACGTAGAGAAGACGCTCGACTGTTGTGGCTTCTCTCATGTCGACTATAATGGCACATGCGCTGCTGTAAGTCAATCCTCTGGGATTCGTTTGTCGCAGTCCCGGTTGTGTATCTGTTACACGGCTACGCTGGCAACTCTGGCCGGTTGTTAAATTTTCCACATATATTTCCTCTCGTAGACCTGCTTCGCCCACAAGCCTGCTCTGACCTGCGACACCTGCTCAGCCATCATCCAGCAGTACACCGGGAGGGTGCTGCGGTTCGTGGGTGGCATCGGACTCTTCTTCAGTTTCACCGAGGTCAGTAGAATGCCGTGGCAACAGAGCAAACGTGTTGTAAAAATGTGGAATTCTGTTGCGTAGCCATGGCTGCTCGTGGGAAAGCGGAGATGGAGGATCAGTTTAGAGTTTAGCAGACATTGATCCTGCACTGACACCTGCTCATTAACCGTTTGTCTGTATTCATTCCAGATCCTGGGTGTTTGGCTCTCTTACCGATACAGAAATCTCAAAGATCCACGTTCAAATCCTGGAGCTTTTCTATAACCACTGACATTTTAATAAACCTTATATTGCACTGCAAATGATTGATTATTTTTTTTTTTTTTGAAACCTTGTAAATCAGGATTGTATGAATTAAATGTCTGCTACTTTTGTCGTCGTTCAGGGAAATCATTTGTTTGCTTTTTGTAAGAGAGAAAGCTTTTTGGTGAGACTGTGAACCTTATCTATGTTTGAAACCTGAGGAGTCTCTTTCACTTCCTTGATGGCCATGTTGCAAGCCCATCGTTTTTTATGTTGACAGGTAAATTGTTGCTCAACACACACACACACACACACACACACACACACACACACACACACACACACACACACACACACACACACACACACACACACACACACACACACACACACACACACACACACACACACACACACACACACACACACACACACACACACACACACACACACACACACACACACACACACACACACACAGACGAGCAAGTGAATTCAGTCTGTCTGGATTTAAACCCTTTAAGTCAGGGCCACTCTGAAAACCTGAGTAGAGACGGAGCAGCATCTCTGTGATTTTGGTGAAACAAAGCAACACAGTTTGACACTACACACTTGTGCAACAGGAAACTTCAACCTTACTGATATCCCTACACTGCACACGGTTAACGGCGGCTGTGTATACTAGCCACACACACACACCTTAGGCAAATAGAGTGCAGGGCTGCATAGTGGAAGCACACAGTGGTTCTTGTTGCTGCCAGTGCATTTGGATGGCAGGTGTCCCAAAACCACAGCAGGTCAAGAAGGAGATAAAGTCAAACCTGTAACCAGCTGGAGTTGAACAGACGTGTTAAACTCGCCGTTTTCTGTATTCGGGTGTCTTGGAATGCTGTTTAAAGATTTGTATTCAAACGTAATGTCTTAAATGTCACAATCCTGTCATTTCCGTGTCTGAAATAAACAGTGAGTGTGAGCTTGGGACCGACTGAGAAACGTGTATGTCTGCTTTGCCTGTAAGAGCGAGTGTGTTCAGTCAGTGGACTTAGAGCCTGATGACTGCTCACATTCCTTAAACAGGATGCCAACCAGGAAGAACGCCCGCTCTTTAGATTCCACTGAATAAGTTATTGACCCCACAGACGATCCAACCGGCTCAGCCACAAACCTGTGACCACATCATTATCTGCATGCCATCTATAATTAGATCAACAAATCAGATGCGTCTTCATGTTGCTGCTGCTGTTAAACACTGCGTTCATTATCTTCAGCTGAACTGAAGAACTCAAACCTCTGGGTGTGCAGAAGTAAGAGACAGATATGAAGTTGGTGTTCCTGTTACTCTTCATTGAGCTAGAGTCATAATTGGAAGACTGTTGGGACTTGGTGGAGGTATGGAGTCCAATAGCGCCCGTCTTTAATCAATGTCTCATATGCACTCAATGACGGAGTCCTATCTTACTGTGTATCAAGATTTTTATTAAGCTTACTGTACATTCATGTACCAAACAGCATTTCCATCACATGAAAGTGGATTTCTGGACTTCAGTTTATTGAGAGAAAAGGCAAAGTGTCGACTAAATAAAGACGGTTCAGGCTCAGTATTAACAAATGGACAAATGCCGACTGTAAATTGACGTATAGATTAAGAGTGAACAGAACGAGCCCCATCTTATATCTGACATAACACCTTTAATGAAGAACATCCTGTCAGCAAAATAAACACAAAGCAATAAATAGGCACTAGGGAAGTAGTCACGTAGTAGCCATTAAGCAATTAGACGGTAAGAGGTGCTAGCTGTTCAAAAAGGGACAAAGACTGTTGTGGGGGGGGGGGGAGGAAGCTACACTGAGTTATATTCTAATTGAGATAGAGAAATCATAAAGATGAGGGGTGGAGAGTGTCTGCAGGGTGGCTGTCGGGTACGCTTGGCGGGATTAGGAGTCTGAGGAGAAGGCTCTGTGTGCGTTGGGGAACTGCTGGGAGTTAAAATCTGGATCTTCCCTCACTCGTTTCTTGATGTCCGCTTTGACCTGAGAGGGGAAAGAGACGCGGCCGTTACAGAGGGGAACGTTAGAGTCCGACCCTAAATGGTTAATATCTTACAACATTTTGCCTTTTAAAAACCAGGTGGTTATTTTTGGCCTAGTGTGGTAATAGTAAGATTTAGTCAGATGTAGCCCAGACAGAAGGAATGAGCTGGTGCTGAGTCTAAGTGAGGCCGTGTGCAGGCTCAGCTACCTGGTCTGAATACGCCTCCTTTAGCTCCGGGGTCTCCAGCTCCTCGTGCAGCTGCTCTGGGGCAGTGATGGGCCTCACTCCTGCTGTCCTGGCTGCTTGACTCACTGCATCAGAGAGGGAGAGGAGGCTTCCACCCCCCTGTCCTGTCTACACACACACACACACACACACACACACACACACACACACACACACACACACACACACACACACACACACACACACACACACACACACACACACACACACACACACACACACACACACACACACACACACACACACACACACACACACACACACACACACACACAGGGTTGAGGAAGGGGACACTCAAATGTAATGAGTAAGATGCATTGACACTGATGACATTACCTTCCTGCGTTTGGCTGGCATGCCATGCAAATATGCGTCAGACATTGGAGGTTGAGCCTTTATCTTCCTCTGGGTCATCAGGTCACATCTGATGATGGGCACCCATTCCTACCCCACACACACACACACACACACACACACAGGGGATAAAGAGAGAAGACTGGGAGTCAGCTAGGAGAAAGACATTCATGAGAGAAGACATTCATCTACAGTGTGATGAATAGGCGATGTCAGACTAATAAAGTTGACACTCATGCATGTGTAGGTGGCACCATCTTGTCTTTTCTTATCACCATCTCTTTGAGAAGCGTGCACACTAGGTTTGTTAACTCCTGCCATTGCCCTTGACCAGGGCACTAGGCCACTAGAACAGTCAGCATGTTCTGTAAATAGGGACCTGAGTGGAATCGGTGGTTTGTTAATCTCACCGAGTCGGTTTCACTTCCTCAAGTCCTGTGAAATGTCTGTGTCTGTGTCTGTGTGTGTGTGTGTGTCTGCTCAGTGACCATGAGAAGATTAAAACTCTATCTGGCTCTTACATATGAGTAAGTGTGTGTGTGTGTGTGTGTGTGTGTGTGTGTGTGTGTGTGTGTGTGTGTGTGTGTGTGTGTGTGTGTGTGTGTGTGTCTGTGTCTGTGTGTGTGTGTGTGTGTGTGTGTGTGTCTGTGTCTGTGTCTGTGTGTCTGCTCAGTGACCATGAGAAGTTTAAAACTCTATCTGGCTCTTACATATGATTAAGAGTGTGTGTGTGTGTGTGTGTGTGTGTGTGTGCCATCATAAAAATGCTTCCCTGTAAAGTACAACAGCATTAAACACAGACGGGGGGCTCTTACAGGGGGAACAGCCGCCGCCCAGGCCTCAGAGTCCTCGTTCCCTCCCTCAGCGCCTGCTGCTGCCACGTCACCACCTAACGGTGCGGCTCGTCCCGTGGCTCCCAGGTCCCCGGGCAACACCCTCGTTTCCCGCGATGACGCCCTCGTGTCTTGTGACACCGACATGGCCTCCTCTGCTGTGGTGGCCGCAGCGGGTGAGAGGGTTTCCTCGATCTTGGAAGCGGAAAACAAAATAAAAAGGCATCAGAACGCGAAGCGGAGAATCGAACGTAGAGGGAATTTAAAGATACACGGCGCTCACCGTTACACTTTGTGCCCGTTCAGGCTCTTGGGTGCCAGCTGCAGACTGATCTCTCTGTGAAAGAATGTCATCTAATATTTATTAGCCATTTCAGCCGTGCTGTCCACAGTAACAGGATATGGAGCCGCCATCAGAGACTCAGAAGAAGGCCTGCGTCCTCCACAACATGTTACACCTGCCTGCATTCTGTCTGTTTTGCAGTTCCATCACATTCAGGATGTCAAACTAATATCCACATGCACATGATTGTGAGTGACTTAGGATGCAGAGGTCAGAGGAAACGACTCCTGCCACGACGACGCCCATATATGGGCATGAGTAACGGTCCGTCACCTGTGTGTGAACGATGTAGTTTTGGACCTGCTCCTGTGTGATGGGGATGTGCTCCAGAATGACCTGCAGCCTCATGGTCATCATGCTAGTCATCCAGTTGACCAGGCTGGGGCTGATGTCACTGGACATCCTCCTCTGGAATTGGAAGAACGGGACAGAGTTAAGGTTTTGCAGAACAGGGACGTGCGTCTCCATTGGACATTTGTCGTCTTGGTGGCAACATTCAGCTCTTGGCAATTTGTTCATCTCCATCTCTTAGAGGACCATCATTGGACCACAGAGCGAGCACATTGGGTGAAACACAGAGGCAGACCTCAGCTTTATGTTTTATTAAGTGGCTTCACTCCTTAAACTCATTCTTCTTAATGGGTTTCCAAAATGTGAGCCTTTGAATTTGTTGTGGTAATTGCAGAGAGGCTGTACTGTGCCGAACGGCTCATGATTGGTAAAAGGTATTTAAGACCCAGTAGGAAGTATTGTAACAAGAAGAATTTTCAAACCATATTGTTTATATACATTCTTTGCAGATGAAGTATATTTGTTTGTGGTTTTCTAATATGAAACCGTTAGTGGGCCATAAAAAACACCTTAAGTCTTCCAGCTCTCCAGTTGTAACCTTAGTTTCTCTACCAATGTGTCGGCCGTGTAACAGGGCTGATGTGTGTGTGTGTGTGTGTGTGTGTGTGTGTGTGTGTGTGTGTGTGTGTGTGTGTGTGTGTGTGTGTGTGTGTGTGTGTGTGTGTGTGTGTGTGTGTGTGTGTGTGTGTGTGTGTGCAGGCATTTCTCTCTCTGGACCGTATCGGACAGTTTCATTTGGAACGAGGGCACATGAATCAAAGAGGGTGACACTGACTATACGGTGGTTGATGACTGCAGTGAGGGCTCCTTGGTCTCCTCGCAGGCAGTGCAGGTTGAGGGCAAGACACTCAAACAGAGCCTGGTTACACATCTGGAGCAACCGCGGCCCGAATGCCTCATCTGGGGGAGATAAGCAACAATGAAGATTTTTGGACCTTGGACTGTGTCAAATTTGCATTATTTCTTTTCTTATCTGATATTAAACAACAACTGAGACGGAATTGAAAGCAGCACATTAAAACACAGCCCCATGCCACCTGATGTCATTTACCATTGCAGCGCAGGATGTGCGTGGCGATTTGTGTCAGCTGCTGTCTGAAGAAGGACATGTTGGTCTGGGTGATGTCGACGCCCTCCAGCACCGTGACTGAGGACTCTCTCTGTGGGAATTCAAAGAGGAGGCAGTGTTGCAATGAATTCCAGAACGAGAGGGACGATGCACCGGCGTTTACAATGTGAATCTGGGAGGGAAACAGAGGGGGCTTACAAAGCTCTCAGTGATGTATTCCTCCAGCTCGTTGACGAGACTCTCAGAGGCCTCCTGGTGGTTGGAAAGAAAAGACGGAGCATCAGAGGAATATCCGCCTTCTAATGAGGCCAGAACAAACATAATTCAATACAGTCAACAGTCTAATATCCTGTATCTGTTCAAGATGATGTCATTTTGGGTTTTAAACTGAATCTGCTTCTCCTCAGATGTTCCGTTTCAGATAACAGGCAGCAGCTTGTATTCTTGTAGTCAACATGTTTTGGACTTGATAATGATTTGCATTCACGCAAAACGTTGTGAGGCAGCGCAGCAGGACGGTGAACTGGCTGCAGGGCCGGACTTTGCAATTAACTGATTACTTGCAGTAGAAATGTAAATGTTCAGCTTGAACTGAAATGAAAAACAATGTTGTTACTCGTTAAACTTATGTAGTTATAATAAAGCCATTTACTTATGTTACCCTGCACACACAGTACAAAGAATAAAGTAATAACTCTCTTAAGTGGTGCGAGGTACTTACAGCAATGTTGGGGTCAGTGGGCTCTCTGCCATTGAGGTAGTTCTGGGTGAAGAACTGAGTGAGTTGGGGCTGGATGCGACCCAGAGGCTGGTGCTGACCGTGGAGCAGCACCACCAGGTCTGACATGGTGAAGGACTGGCACACCAACATTAAAAGCTCTCCAAAAAACCCTGGGAGGAAGAAGAAGAAGAAGAAGGGGAGAATCACAAACTGAGACTGCGCCTGAGACTGAGCCTTACAGCCCCACAAGAACTGTGTGTGTGCTGATGCTGCAGTGACAGGAGCTCATCTGGTTCACACAGGACAGGAAGGTCGTAGAGTGAATGAAGACACGTTTTGCATAAATATCATGTAAATTATATCTTTTCCAGATTTTGTATGTTGGCAAAAAGGTAAATGATAAACGTTCTGGTGCTGATGCTTTACTGTAACCCTGGGAACAGAGGAGTAAACAAACACTTAAGAGATACCACTATCAAAAAACACAAATGAAACAAATATGGAAATGAAAATGGAACATGGCCGCTCCTCGACTTGACTGCTGATCTCAACTCCTGTATCATTTCTTTGCTGCATTTACCAGTAGGATCCTCAGGGCTCATGAAGATGTTGGTGGCCTGGGACAACCTCTGCATGAACTGGGCGATGCTCTCCGTGTCATTCTGGGCCTGGCCCAGCGAGCCCATCATGGTGCTCAGGACGCCGCGCACGATGCCTGTGAAGAGCTCCGGGTTGAAGGCCTCGGCCGCACCAGGGGGGTTAGGTGTCGGGGTGGGCCCGGGGGGAGGGGCGGTAGCCGTAGCGGAGGGAGGAGGAGGTGCAGTGAAGACAGGCTGGGAGGCCTGGAAATGAAGTGGACGACAGGAGACAGGTTTGCTTACTTTGCTTTGCTAAGCTGCACGGCAATCATGGATCTGAATCCTTTGTGCGTCAGCTGACCTGCTGCATGAAGTCGGTCACGCCTTGGATGAAAGCAGGGACACCAGATGTAGTGACAGTGATGGAAGGGGCGCCTACAGGGCCCATTCCGGCCACACCACCTACCCCAGTGGCTCCCAGGAGAGAACCCAGAAGCTGACTGATGTCTGGGGGCATCTCCTGGGCCTGGGGCTCACTGGGGTTGGTCCCGGGCTGGCTTGGCGAACTGGTGGTGTCTGGCGCAGACGCAGGGGTCGGACCCGAGGCCGAGAAAGAAAAGGAGGCAGTGGAAGAAGAGGAGGTGGAGGAGGAGGTGGTGTTAGTGGAGAAGGCGGTGTTAGGGGGGGAGGAAGTGGAGGAGGAAGAGGAGGTGGATGTCACCGTTTGACCTGCAGAGAAATAAAGCACAGAAGTTAAAATAACTTGAGCGAAATATGCAATGCAATCTGTGACCGGTGTTTAACCTCCCCCTCCAAAAGCCACTGGTAATTTAGTTACAGAAAACCAGAGTGAAAGACCAAATCTAAAGAAATCTTAACAATCAGAGCTGCCTACCCATTTGTCCAGGAAGCAGAAGCTGTCCAACCAATCCACTAATCATTTGGTTGAGAGCTGCAGGGTTGAAAGGCTGCAAAGTAACAATTTCATTATTAGAACAAAGATTGCCAATGTTTACAATTCACCCCAGAAACCCACAAGAAAAAACAAATCTGAAAATACAAGACCCATTCCCTCAGTTAGGACTCCCACCTGTCCTGGCTGCTGGCCCGGCATGGCAGCCCTCAAGTTGATGGTGGCTCCACGAGGGCCGAAGGCCGGAGGGGGAATGATGGGGGCAAAGGCCGGGCGGGTGAACACCACCCGGGCCTGGGGTTGGGGGCCAGCTTGAGGAGGGGGTGGAGGAGCAGTAGGAGTGGTGGTGGGTGTGTTTGGGCCTGTAGTGGTACTTGTGGGGATGTACCAAGGAGGGGTGGGCTGTGGGCGGATGGGTTGGCCAGTGGCAGCAGCAGTGGCAGCGCTGGTAGCTACGGCAGTGGCGTATTGGCTGATCTGCTGCATGAGGTTCCGCATGAAGTCTGGAGGGGGGGCACCTGGGAGGAAAGGAAAAATCTATCTCATGGACACTGGAAGAATGTGGAAGTATAGTAGGACAAAGACAAATTCATGATTGGTCCTTACCTGGTGGTCCAGGAATTTGCTGT
Source organism: Genypterus blacodes (assembly GCF_046128005.1). Lineage (NCBI taxonomy): Eukaryota > Metazoa > Chordata > Actinopteri > Ophidiiformes > Ophidiidae > Genypterus > Genypterus blacodes. Next base: position 4,463,057 of record NW_027466864.1, on the reverse strand, counting down.
CCATCGGCTGCAGGGTTTGCACCTGGACCTACACACACATGCCAATAGATTACTCTCCACACAGTCCATCAGTGATAGTTAAGTCGTTATTCGACAAACGGGGAGAAACCCTCTATGACTTAAAAAATAAATTAGACAAGATCCAGGTTGTTTCCTCTTCGGCGCTGCAAAACTCAGCAGATGCTTGTGGCAGCGATGCATAAATGATTAAGTGGAGCGGTGACAGCAACCAATTCATCCCTAATGCACTGCTGCTGCCCAGCAACAGGACACACAAATAGCTTTGTTCTAGTGGAGCATTCAATCAGCGGCGGGTAGGGGACAACACACCGTCCGTGTTCATCTGCATCATGACCACCGGGACTGCCTGGTGGCTGATCCTGATGACCCGGGGGCCAGCCTGACCTTGTCCAGCCTGCTGATTGGAAGGGGAAGTCTGGGGCGGGGAGGTCTGTCCCTGACCCGCCTGCTCCGACTGGCCGGCAGGCTGGTTGGGCGGGGCTTGTCCCTCACTGCCGTTAGCTGCCATGGTTACTGTGGCACCCAGGTTCATCTGTGTGGGAAGATACAAGCAGAGGTCATCATCACACTTATTTAGTGATAAGAAGCCTCAGCTGCTTAAAATATTACAGGATAGAATAGGCAATTAACTCTAAAATATAAAATACGAGCAAAAGAGAGATAGGTTGGGAATAAAACCTGGGAAGGGGGTTTAGGGGGGGACGGTAAGTCTGAAGAGGTCACAGTCCAATTTCAAGAAATCAGTGAAATATAGTAAGTCTTTTTCCTCACGTGCACTGGGATGTGGTGGTGCACGGCTCCGGGCAGGGTGACGGGGGTGGTATAGTGAGAAATGGGTCGGACCACATGTAGGTGCCGGGGGGTTGAGCTCAATAGGTTGCATCGCAGATCACTGAGGGCCACAAGGGCGTTGCCAAGGAGACGGAGAGCCTCTGCAACCAGGACGAGAATGCGCTGATCCTCCTCTCTCTCCTGTGGTGGAAAGTTCAACCAGCGTGAGCAAATCCCAATAACTTCATTTATCATTTCAGCTATAATAGTAAATCCTACATTGGTCAGTTCTTTAGGGTATTATTCTGTGAGTCCTACTGTATTATTGTTGTATTCTGCTGTGGTGGCTGACTCAAGGATGGTGTGTGCTCTCTGGATGAAGGGCTGCAGCCTCTCCTCCACCCGCAGCAGCTCTGACAACATCTCCACCAGCTCCGCCGGGCTGGGATGACTGAAGGGGAGAAAGGAGAAGGGTTTCAAAATTGATACGTCTTTTCAGGAAATTTTGTTGACAACACAAACACAAACATGGATAGTTTAACAGCTTCTCTAGGCTGTCAACACAACACAGATGTGCCTGCAAACCAATAACTTAAGTAGCTCCAAATCGGGCACTTTGCCTCTAGCAATTTTCAAAACTTCCCCTCCCCTCCTCCGCAGTTTCTCCCCCTGTGAATCCCCCACTTTTGTTCCACACCACAGCCCATGATGCGTTCCGAAACTGCCTGCTCTGTTGTATGATGCCATGCGGTACAAACTGTTCCAAAAAAATCTCAAACTAACACTGATGCCATCCAAAACTCTTCCATTACATCATCGTGCCATTCCAACATAACCTTTGCTGCTTGTGGCTTGCTGTTTGTCATCTCTTTTTCTTACTTAACATGAATATTACTTGTTATTCCCTTCCCTTCCCTCTGTGTGTATAAAAACATATCTGTATATGGCAATGTGTTATACTCATGGACCCAACTCACAGAGCCGTGCCAATGTGGCTCTTTAATGTTTGATGGTATCTGCAGGTCGTTAACTGCCAAAAAACCTACAGAGGAAAAACAGAACAACAATACAAAGAACAAAGAACATGTCTCACTTGGGTGCAGCCTGGGGTGTTGGTCCCTCAGGTTGTGCAGAGGAGGTGGGTTGAGGTGGGGGAGTGGATGGGGGTGGGGAGGTGTCCATGGGCTGGGCAGAGGGAGAGGGAGTGGAGGTGGTGGAGGAAGATGAGGGAGGAGGGGGAGCAGCAGCGGCGGGAGTTGACTCGGGTTGGGCGGACGCATCGCTGGGCCGAGCCTGAAAGCAGTGGTGACAGGCAAGAGTGTCACGTTTGTTAACAAACAACCACATGAGTGGGGCCGCCATTCCTCAGAAGCTTTACTAACAAAAGTCAATGGAATATTGATCATTCACCTCCATTCTCTGGATGAGGTCATTGGTGTCCCTCAGCAGGTTCTCAGCCAGCATCAGCCGCAGCCTGGGCTCACTCTGTACTGATTGGTCCATATCAATGTGCACATTCACAGACCCATTGCTCTGAAATAGAAAAGGTGACGATTACTAACATTCGGACTCGTGTTTTATGGGATCACATGCAGCCAGCAGGTTCAGAAGTTTACCCCGGTGCTTGTTGTGACTCTGGCATTCCTGGCATTCTCTCCCAAACCAGACACCATCTGCTGCACTGACATCTTAACAGAAAGAGGGGCAGACATTTACATGACGCTGTGTATCAGAATTTGCTGAATTAAATAAATATTGCAGTTTAATGATTTTTAAAAGATACACCGCCCATCCCTATACGTCAAGTCACAAAAGAGACCAACCTGAATCTGCTGGGGATCCATGATGTTGACAGGGAGGTTGAAGGTGCCAAGCATGACGTAGCTGTTGGCATTGCGGTCATGTGGAGGCACTTGGGAGGTTCCCTGTGAGGAGGAGGAAGCCCCACTGTCGGCAGAAGTGCCTCCGGACCCTGAGCCGGGCTGGGAGGGTGGAGGGGGTGCCCGCTCCACCAGGTGGATCACCTTACCGCCCACATCTGAGGCAACAATAGAGAACAGGGTTCACATTGTGTACAAGTACGACGTTGTGAATCCTTATCTTGGATTCTAGATAATTATTACCATATTAAACAAATTCTTGATAACGAAGGTTGAGAAACATTTAAGTGCTCCCCAATCTTTGTTTCCAGGGGGTTAGAAAAAGTCAAACTTCCTCCAGTATTATTAAATTTTTAATCATTTTCATTGCTGGTAGGTAGACAACAGCAACCAAAAGAAGTCCAATAACAGGAGGCAACATTTGGGTGCTATTTTGTTGCTTGCAGCCAAGAAACAGTCACCACCATTCTATCGCTTTGACACAAACATTCAGGGTATTTCGCTAAATCACACGTTTGTTTGCACACATTAAACACTACACTGTTTTGATGAATGACTTACTGTAATCTGCTAGAGTCCTTTCATCCTGTAGAACCCTGCCTTGGTAGATCAACCTCTGTTTGTCCACAGGGATTCCCACTGAAGGGGCGATGTGCTCCTTAAACTCTTTCACCGTCAACTGAGGACAAAGGCAGAACACGAAGATGAGTCACAGTATGAAGAACCGGACTGAGAATTCACTGAATTGTAGGGAGAAGTATGGAGAGTTTACCTGAGCCCCAACTGTGTAAATTCTGCTCTGGGAGTCTAGAGTCTTGACTGTCACCTCTATATCCGTTGTTTGTTCCTCCATCGTGAAACTCTTATCATTAAATAACGCACACCAACAATCTGCTGAAGATAAAATAACATAAGATCAGCTACAATACTGTTGCATGCCTCCGTCTAAACTACAAGTGATATGAAAGAGTTAAAAACATCTATAAAGCATAAGGACAGCTCCTTGAATTATAATAATTAGATTATTACACATTCAATATCAGCACTCATCACCAAACAGAGGTCTTCTAGTTCCATATAACAGAATACACCAACAGGATCATGTTTGCATCTCAACAAAGGAATTCTGCATTTGCACCCAGAATACATCTACTTTGATTAAACCAATTCAAATGTCAAGCAAACTCGACACCTGTTCCAATTCTTCAGTTGCAGTGTGTCCTCGCTTTATTTCTCATGTATTTGTGTTTACATGGAGCTTTTTAGAAGAATCCCTGGCGTATCTGTCGCTACTTGTTGTTCCTCAGCTGTTTATCCCTACATTTAGTAAATATGTGTCTGACTCCCTAGCGGCACTACACTCACAATCCTTGACATTTCCATGGTACATTTGTGTTCTAAAGCACCCTAAATAAATATATCTCTGAGGCCACACAGCGACTCGGTGCTGTTAAAGCTCTTCAGCCTCAAAGCTCTCGCGAAATACGCTGCAAGGTAGCAAAGACATATTAGCTAACGGAAACCAGGTACGTTAGCTTCGTATGTGCAAATATGAACTAAATTACGCACGTTAGTTGGGTTATAACCTGTTGGGCTAGACGGCAGCACCGACATCTTCAAACGCGCTGCAGTGTTGAACATAACAACACAACGCAAAGTGTAATTACTGACAGGCAGCGACACTTAGCTTAGCCACCTGCAGCTAGCTAGCAGCACTGAGGAGCTACTTAAACGGCTTCGCTAACGCTGCTAACTCTAACCGCACATTTGGCTTGTTGTTAGTCAGATAATTAGACAGTCGCGTTTCGATTTTGCTAAAATGGCGTGTTGGTACGACGGTTACCTTCAGGCAACGCGACCCTTTAACGTGTCCAGCGTCTGTTGCTGTTGTTTCTTCTCAAATCACATGAAAACGACTTCCGAGCTCTGGAAGCTACCAGGGTGAGCGGATATGACGTCAGGGCAAAGCAGGAAGCGGCGCACACAGAAAACATGGCGAATCTCGTAGAAGTGACTACTCAGACGGAGTTTGACGGTTATTTATCCAAAGCCGGGCAGCGCCTGACTGTGGTTCACTTCCAGGCGGCATGGGCTCCTCAATGCGGCCTGATGAACGACGTCATGGCCGAGCTGGCCAAGGAGCACAAACACACCACCTTCATCAAGCTAGAGGCGGAGGCCGTGCCCGATGTGTCGGAGAATTACGACATCTCCTCGGTGCCCACGTTCATTCTCTTCCAGGCGGGAGCGGAGGTGGACCGGCTTGATGGCGCACACGCGGCGGAGCTCACTAAGAAGGTGCAGAAGCTGGCGGCGGCGGCAGGTGGAGGGGGGTCCGGGGAGGGGGGACCGGCCGGGCAGGGGAGCCTGGACCAGCGCCTGAAGAAGCTGATCAACGCAGCGCCCTGCATGTTGTTTATGAAAGGATCCGCACAGGAGCCCCGCTGCGGCTTCAGCAAGCAGATAGTGGCGCTGCTGAAGGATCGCAGCATCCAGTTCAGCAGCTTCGACATTTTATCCGATGAGGAGGTCCGACAGGGGCTGAAGATCTTCTCCAACTGGCCCACCTACCCTCAGCTGTACGCCAACGGGGAGCTGGTGGGGGGTCTGGACATCGTGAAGGAGCTGGCTGAGTCCGGGGAGCTGGAGAACACCTGCCCGAGGGCCGTCACCTTAGAGCACCGGCTGAAGAGCACCATCAATCGGAGCTCGGTGATGCTGTTCATGAAGGGCGACAAGGAAGAAGCCAAGTGCGGCTTCAGCAGGCAGATACTGGCCATCATAAACGACACCGGGGTGGATTATGAAACGTTTGATATTCTGGAGGACGAAGAGGTGCGGCAGGGGCTGAAGACCTTCTCCAACTGGCCCACCTACCCTCAGCTGTATGTGAAGGGGGAGCTGATCGGAGGACTGGACATAGTGAAGGAGCTGAAGGAGAGCGGGGAGCTGGAGGCCGCGCTGAGGGGGGAGTGTTAGGGCAGCAGCGGGGGCAAAGCTATGGCCTCCAGGCACGGATGGAACACTGCACCAGGACCAGGACCGGGACAGAGTCACCATGACAACTATTAGATAGATTTGCATTAACTTTTGAGCTTCATCAAAATGGAACTGCTGTTAACATAGGAATGCTTCTTTAACTCACAGTACCTGCACTGCTTATTTGTTTTTTTAATCTTAGAAGCTCAATCTGCAGAAATGTTTAAACTGAAATCCAGGTCATCTCCTTGTTTGTCTTAAATGATCCTCACTTACTCCTCACCGCCTCTCTCCAGGGGATCATCTGGTGTGTTCTTGCTCTTCCCCAGTTCTATAGGTTTATATGCAGTGAAACATGATGTGCCAACTGACCCAGTATCTGACACTTAATGCCAACCTGTCTAAGTCCTTTACTCATCTCATTCACCTGTAAGAGGGGAAATGTATTCTTTTCCTTGCTCAGTAATTGTTCGGGGTTAAGAACAAAGTCTGTGGCATTGAACAACAGAGTTTATCAATAAAGTTATTCAACAATGAAGATGTTGTTTGTTATGAGTCTGTAAACTCGCACATAACTTTCACAATAGCAGCTTTTAAACAGTTTACCATGGCCAGAGATCCAGACAAGCTTGTTGTCTGACACCACCTTGTGGCTGGAAGTGCAGGACAGAAGCGTCACCTGATGTAACCTGATAATGGCACCAAGAAAGGAGACCAACCAGCTCCCTATCAGCTGAATGTGTGTGTGCCAGTCAGAGCTCAGGCAAATCTCTTTCCCAAAACAGACGAGCCGAAAACACTAAACTCAAACATGTGGTTAATGATTGCTAAAGCATGAACGTGTGTTGACAGAGCGTGTGGGAGGATATCAGGCAAACATTACTAATGCTGCGCTCAGAGGGACACTTTCACTTATTTACTGGCTGGTTGTAGAAAGTCACTGCACTGTTACTGTGTTTTTATTTAATAGAACATCAACAGTAGATTTGTCGAGGTCATTTAAAAGAAAACACGGAAAGTAAAATATGACAATAGATCTGTACCCTTAAAGTTTGACAGTTAACACCTCACAAACTGATACACGCTGCAGTTGACAGAGACATGAACTTCAGTGTTTGTCCTAAATGATTTGGGAACACTGCTCACAACACGGATCAATCAACTGTGTTTAACCAACAGCTGTGTGGTTCAGGACAAACAGACCCCAATGCAGAGATCAAGGGTCTGGCGTCTGCCACACAGTTAATGATTTACCTTTAAGAGTGACACGCTTACATACATTTAGAATGTCCGGAGCCTTTAGTTTGCTTTCATTTCTAACTGTTCCTTCTGGGGCTACACTCAGCCTAAATCAAGATGTGGTCGTTTCTCCTCTCGGTGTGTGGTTTGCTTAGTCAGGCCATCTTTCCCTGTAAAGTCCCTGAGCTGCTGCCTGCCAACACTCTCAACACACAACAGGTGAGACATTCAAAGACATTCAGCTTCTCTGTGTGTATCCTGTGGATGCACCTGAGCCGAGGAGGAAGCTTAAGAGTTTGGAGCAAAGCTTTTACTGTTTAATAATGCAATAACATGTCGTATTCCTGTCTCTAGCGTGTCCCAGGGATACAGTTTCATGACAAATTCTGCTATTTATGACACATATCACTGCTGTATTGGTCTTGCTGTATGAAATTTTAAGTGTGTCGTGAAAGCCAAATGTGTTCCATAAAACAAATCATTCTGGCATTCATATCGGCTGAAGACACAGCAGATAAACATTACTGCAACACAAACTCTTTCTCCGCCTCTGTTCTTTCCATAGCGGCGGTGGCTTTTGCAAGTTGGGGGCTTGTATCATTAAAATCTCATATTTCTTTCCTGCAACTTTGTCACCGTCCCACGCTGTAATTCCGCCTCTGTCGGTCTGTGTGTGTGTGTGTGTGTGTGTGTCTTTCAGTATGTGGGGAAATGGTACTTTAAAGCTGCAACCAGTTTCAAAGAGGATCACATCCAAATGTTCAAAGCGATGGATAATGCTGTTTACACCATAGAAGAGACAGCCAAAGGCACGTTGCTGCTGAGTGGCTCTATGCGCATGTGAGACACACACACACACACAATAACAAAACACAAAGTCATGAATGCATTGTAAAACCTTTGTTTACAAATGAACAGATAATAAATAAGATAATAAACTTGCCCTGTTCGTACCCATAACACACGTTTGTATCACTGCAACTCAGAAGTGGTTCAGGATTAACAGAAAAAGAAACAGAAACGAGCAATCCAGCATCTCGAATAGAGGAAGTGACGTTCAGAAAAGGTCAAAAGTAAAAACATACCGCATGAAAGAAGTGAAATCAGCCAAAAGACAAGACTAAAGTCATGTAATCAAACACACTCAGGTGCCGCAGAGGCCTCATCTGTATTATGTGAATGCTTTTGTCAAATATTTGAAAAAGTATAATTCTCAGTGTGCTCTATCTCTTATCTCTTTTTATATTTTTTAGTAAAGATAGCTGTGTGAACCGGACATGGACCTATCACATACATCCTGAGAGGGAGGATATGGAACTTGAAGGTAACTGTCAATTGTGTGTGTGTGAAGTTACCTATTGGTAATTTTTGCCACCATTACATCTAAATATCACATAGATTAATTGTCTCTGAAATATTCTCAATCATGTGGCCGGGGGGGGGGGGGGGAAGTCCTTGAAACTTTTATTTAGGGCAGTCAGTGAAACCAAAGCTCTCACCTGTTTGGTTCAGGAAACTCTGGCATCGGACCTCTGAATGAAAACACACAAGAAAGTAAATGTGCAGAATGTTTGGACTTCCCAATATTGAGAGTTACACACAGCAGCTTTACGATTCTGTTATTTGATTTTTATCAAAATTTCAGGGAAAGCAACAGCTGCCTAGGTTGGAAAATACCTTAGAAAAACAATACACATGGTTCACAAAATCTTTAGCAGTATGTTGGCTATGTAAAAGCATGCAAAGCAGCGGTGTGGCCCTTTAAGACCAGAGGAAGGTTTTGCTCAAGTTGTCCCACACTCAAATGTTTTGTGTTGCTGTTTCTATGACTTTGAAAGGCATCTGCATTGTTCACATGATGCTGCATAACACACTGCTATAGCAGAGCACTAAACCAGGCTTTGGTGAGCTTGGTGGCGTGAAGGTGAACATCCACAGTTCCACCTACTGCCATAGTACATGCTTGAGCCACTTTGTCACCGATGGGTGCTGTTGTTGGTGTTGGGCCCTGACAGGACGGCCCCAGAGGCGGACACTGCTGTGGAGCGGCAAGTCGGCTAACTGCCCCGACTGCATTATTCTCCAGGAAATAGAGCCCCCTTTAAGCGACGCAGAGGCCGAGGACTCACTGGCCAGAAGCATGCTGTACGGTGAGCCACCAGGAGGGAAGACAGGGAACTTATGCTCACAAAGGTTTGAACCATTTTCTGTAAAACAAAATGTGTGCGTAACATCAACGTTTCACCACAGCTCGTCATAGTGACGGCGACGCCATGGTGAAGGCGTTTCGTGCAAATTCAGCCTGTAATGGAGGGCCAGCCTTTGTCGCGATGCCTCAAACTAAAGGTTTGTGTCGTTCAGTGAAATGTTGTCTTTGTCTCTCACTAAACGTTTTACAGACACATGACTCTGACCTGCTGAATGTCTCATTGTACACATATTTTATTATTATATTTGTATTTGCAGAGTTTTGCACCTAGATGTCGACACAGAGGTGGGCACACTTGTTATTTTCATGTTGAGGACTCCTTTGCATTGTTCATCTACAATGTATGACATTGTAACAGTCTCTCCATTCTCCAGTATTTGTTACAGGATGGTGCTGTGGCTGTGATGAGAAACCTTTAAAAAGTATCAACTGCAAACACAATGCATTTATTGGAAAATGTTCATGAATGTTTCTCCTTGTAATGGCAAAACAATTAAAGGGAAAATGCAATCACGTTTTTTTTAAGTTGTCCTAGTGACTGAATACATTTACAAACATTGACAAAGCGGTGAGTTATCCGGCCAGACAAGCACGACAGGGGGAGACAGCTTCAGTTGAAAAATAGAACACCTTTGTGCCGGCAGATCCACCCACATCAGCAAAAGCCCAGGGGGAATTCCTACTGTGCCACAGCTCAGTGAAGGCAGCACCATTCTCTACTGGATTTCATAATTGCACACAAATCAAACTGAATGATTTCTGAGGCCTGGTTTGACAAATATACTGTATCTATATTTATAGTCATCAGCAACACTTCTATCTACAGTCTATTGAGCTCATGGAAGGTTAAACTTACAGATTAAACTGATTTTTAGGGAGAAATACGGGAGAAATGTGGTAGCAATATTGTTTAGATTTCACTGTTGTAATCATAGCAACAAAATGAATCAACAACACCCCCACTTTTGTACATCACACATTTGCCTCGGGCCACACAAACCAGAACGCTTCCCTCTCCGCTCTTTCACACGGACTGTTTGTAATCCTTCCAGGCAACATGTGCTCCACAGGCCAACATGTATATACTAAACATAGCGCAGTCGCCTAGCAACACATGACTCACGCGGCTTCTTCTCTGTGATCTAAGAGATGAGAAGAAATCATTCAACTTCTGGGAACAATAACAACAACAACAACAACACACCTCAACACATGACAGCAAGTTAAACAAAACGTAAAACGTGCAGAAAACAGAAGTCGACTTTATCGCTGAATGCTTTGTGTCCATCTGTTTATCTCCAGTTCCTTGTTGACAAATGACTCATGATTTACCATCTGCACTGTGACACCTAACTTGATTCACTAGTGGGCATAATTAAGGTGATTAAGCATGAACAAATTCTTAAACTAAGGTAAGTAAAGGTCTTGTTCACACACACGTTTGCCACTGGTTTAAATTCAAAGACAGAAATCGGATTCGGATTTCTTGCAAACAATCCGAATCTTGGATCTAACTAAAAGTGGAATTACTGCGAGGACCCCGTCAAGCATCAGCCCTTTGTTGCTACATGTTCCAGACAACTATGACAATTATAAACAATTGACCAATCGTGTAAAAACCAGAGAATCTTAAATCTGAGCTCTTGTTCCTCTGCTCATTCATCAGATCCAGTGGGGCTGTCCGTTATGCAAATGTCCTTCTCACAGGGAAATGTTGTACTTTGACAGGACAGGATATCTGGTTATCTACAGTCAAAGCGGAACAATGTTCCCTGACCTCATAGCAGACAGCAGCATGTTTCACTGCAGAGCACAAATAGTTTTAGCATCATCATCATGATTCCAATAGATATAGTTCAGATATCTTCTCAGTAGTATTCCGTCCAGAATCAATGCTCAGTTTACTGCTTTGTGGAAGTATAAAGATAAACGGCATTTGGACTTATTGACTAGTTTTTACCAAACACATCTACATTTATAATCATGGGAACAACAATGAAGACCTTGTTTGTTCCCTTGTTGGTTTGTGCGGGGACAGCACCCAAGCTGCCTCTGCCCACGTGTGTGTTTGTGCTTTAACGAAAGAGAAATGAGGTAGGAGAAAGTGGGTGACATTTCATATCTGATGTCCAGGAGAGTTTGTAGTAATCTGGTGTGTTGGGGAGGCCCCCATGGAGCATGAAACCAAAAACAGTGAAGTGAAATGGAATGTGTGTTTCGCTCCCTTCACAACAATCTGCAACTTTCACTACTGTTTTTATATGATAGAGAGACAGGAAGACAGAGAGAGACAGACAAAAAGAGGGAGAGACAGGAGAGAGAAACACGTACAGAGAGAGAAAGAGAAATGCAGTAACTTTTGTTCCTTTACCATCCACACACACACACACACACACACACACACACACACACTGAACTGGTATTTCTGTGTAGTTAATGTTCGCTTCCTGTCACACGCAGCATCTGATTGATGCGTTTTGTGATAACAGAACACGTTGGAATATTTACGGAGCTCAAGTGATTAAAACTTAGCATAGTAAAGTTTGCAGGCAGGGGGAGGGGGGGCTTTCATCTGCCTGGCTCGGTGTTCATGTGGAAAATCCACTTCATCCTCTAATTAGTTTGAAAGAAACTTTAAAAAATTGCTCGTGAGCTGCACCAGTTTACACCAGGCAGACTGAAAGACTCTCTGCCAGCGGTCACAAGGCTTTGACCCCCGACTCAGACTCAGGTCAGGCTCAGCTTCAGGCTCAGCTTCAGGCTCAGCTTCAGGCTCAGCTTCCCGTTGACATTAGTGCCTCGTGACTGGCAGTCTGTGTTCTTACTTTCCAAACCTACCAAAGATGAGAAGGTATGAAATTCTATCAAAGTCAACTCAAGTCATGACAAGTCTTTATTTCTATCTTATTCTAGCCCAATATCACATATAACGTCTTAGATGTCTTTACAGGCCCACAACATCAGGAAAAGTCCTAAACCCACCCAAAGCTCTCTTGGAAGCCGGGGAAAAACTCCAGAGAAATTCTGAATGTAATAAGGAATTCAACTTAGAGGCAGTTTTCTTACATGCAACTCTAAAGTTTCTGGGTGTATTCCAGCTATTCCTGTCAGTGAATATTAAACTCTCTCAGATTCTACAAATGGAAAACATGTGTTTACTTCAAACACACATCCACTCGTATTCAGCTGTGTGTCTTTTGTGATAGAGAAGTCGAAAATCCACATTAAAGCAGCTGTGAGGCAAAAGCAGGTGAGAGTGTCAGCTGGCCTGTTGCTTTCACACATAAAGTATGAAGGAAATTCATCTCCAATCATTCAGTGAGATTTATAGTGTGAAGGAAAAAGTCCCCATCAAATTTGTTTGGGTGTTGAACCCGCTGACCTACAAACATGGGAAATAACAAGCCGCCCACAACAAACATGATGAGTGTGTGAGTGGAGGGGCTGCACCACGGCCACGTTTGCCTTCTCTCTACCTTTGCACGCTTTTTTTCCACGTGCCAAACAGGCGCCACGTTTAAACTTTGTGAAACTTTGATTACATTCCTCAAATAAAAGTTTCATTATCACTCCATTTTTCTCAGTTTCAACCAAGGTGCAATTTACTAAGCAGTATGCATGTGGAGCCACCCACACGTCAGCCTCCTTCCTCCTCTCTGTCTAACCACAACACCCGGCAGTGGATACATAAAAAAAATCCATGTCATCTTCACTTCAGCCTCACGTTAGAGGGGGAAACCCTGCTAATATATGATGTCTCTCAAAGAGAGACAGCACACAGACGCTTCTGGACACCGACAGCACAACACACACTGGGTGAGTCTCAGTTAAGTAAATGAACTTGGTGACTATTTTAAGTGTGTATGGAAATTTTGTCTTAAATTAAGATAACTATGAATAGTAGGACTTATTAGGTGGTGTGTGAATGGACTGTGTAATAATATGTAAGCAGAATATCAAAAACACACACACACACGGGTATTTTTCTCAATTTCTATTGTTTTTCTTAAGAACCTCGTTGCCAATTAGATAATGCAATCAGATGATCCAAAAGACACTCAAATGATGGTCCAGTTCTTGTCTCATTCATCTTGTCAGTGATCAAAATTCAATGTGTACCATTCAGGACAGTGCAGATGTAGATCCATATTAGTATTAATTATTAATATTAATAGGAAAGTGGCTTTGATCCGGTGACCACGTCATCTTTCAAGCTTGTGTGACATTATAAATGTCCTCTTCATTTATTTAACCTTAAGATCCCATTCTTCTCGCAGACTTTGATTGATTGGACTTTGACTTCACTGACTGATGACTTCATTTGGTGTCTTCTCACTCTGACTTTCACAATTTGTACAAATGTATGCTGCTGGCATTTAAAATGACTTGGCCCCACCTGCCAAACCAGTTAAGTCAGTATTTGTCTCCCATCTTAGATTAAATCAAGTGCTGGTCTCCTCCTTGCACCAACCAAACTTGCTTTACTAGACAACTTAGAAACATGTTACTGGAACTCAAACCATATATTCATATAACACAGTGTGTTTGCTCAATGTAAGGCCGTTGCAGGGCGTTGTGCTTGCATACATTACTTTTCCTTATGATCCAATGAGACCTCTCCTCTGAGATGGCTTGATTGACAGCCACTTAATAACAGCGGTTTTGAGTCAATAACGTTAACACACAAAACACACACTGCACGGTTTCATGTGGTCAGGACCTGGAAAGCACCTGTGAAGGTTAAATCCCATGCGCAGCAATACTGAGAGTACGCTCACCCACCAGCCCCTGTTTGTGTGTGTGTTTGTGTCAGTGTGTGTCAGCTCTGGACTACTCCCTGGTCTTGTGATGGCATTTTAGTCATCATTGCAATAACTGGAGGATGGATGGATTTTAAGTGGAGATCATGAGGCAAAATTAATCATCAGACCAATTAATCCTCAATCAGGACCATAACCATTGTGTACATGCAGTTTTACCACGTGATGGGTGGTAACAACGGGTTTGGGGTGTCTTCTGCTCCTTAACCACAGATAAATGTAGTTAAACTGTGAATATGATTTAAACCTGTCTGACCTGGGTTTGTGTGTGTGTGTGTGTGTGTGTGTGTGTGTGTGTGTGTGTGTGTGTGTGTGTGTGTGTGTGTGTGTGTGTGTGTGTGTGTGTGTGTGTGCGCGTGTGTGTGTGTGACAGAATGGGGGGCGAGTCAAGGTCCTCTAGGTACTTGCTGCTGCAGGTGTGGTGTGGCCTCCTCACCGTTGCCATGGTGGTGATGGCTGCAGTTCTCACCTCAATCACACTAAAGACAGCGAAGAAGGTCTGTACTTCTTAATTCTTCCCTCAGAACTTCTCGTATCACAATAATGTTCCAAAATTCATACTCAGTGATGGGGTCGTTCATTTAGAGAACAGATGGTACTGTGATTTAAGAGCTCAAATCAGATGAGTTGAGACAGAGTAATGAATTTAAACACATTTGAGGCGTGTTACTCTATATCAGATGCTCTTCAAATATTTTAAGCAGCTCTAATCTCATTTCCTCCCTGATCCAAACAGCTTGTGCCACCTATACATGTAACATATAACCTCTAGGTGGCAGTGTTGTCATGAGTCAATTACCTGGAAAGCAGAAGGATAACCACCAGGATACCAAACACACCCAACAATAGGTTAATGTTGTGATGATGACGATGATGACGATGATGATGACACCTTGTTTACTTTCTTTTATTATCCAGGATGGTGTCTCTACTTCACATCTAGGCAATACCAGTCAAACAGGTAAGTCGCCTTTGACAACAAATAACATCAATCAAACCAAGCTTGCGGGCTTCACGTTCACTATTCAAGGCTAGATAGATGTTTTCTTAAAATACATGACTCATACATCCACCAAACTGGATCTGACGTGAAGCTTTCCCTCTGCAGCTCACACTGTTCTGGCTCGCTACATGTCAAAAGGTAAGTTACAGATATTTCAGAGCACCAAACTACAGGTTCACTCTATTCAACGTTCACTATATTTTGATACATACACCTCAATAAATAAACTATCTTGCTTTTCAGGATCCCCTCTCTCATACATCCAGCTCACCACGTGTAAGTACACTTCCTCTTCAGGTTCATTATCAGATTTCTACAGCAGTAAACTGAGTAAAACAGCATTATTGATCATTTGGATGTGATTGCCGTCCGTCTGAAGAGTCAGAATCTCAAACATTTATCCAGACATTTTCCTACAAACCCAAATTGGATCCCGGAGCTTCTGACAATTACAAATGTTATTTTCTGACAGAGTACTTCCTGCTAAGACTGTTGGCACCATAAGAACACTGCTTTAGGCGATGCACCTTGCATTTCTGGATCAATTTGCCAGTTTGGTGTTTTTGTTCATTTGTTTTGAAAGCTGAGCACACACAGATAAGATGTGGAGCTGAGGTGATACTTCATGTGTCAAACAGTCATCCAGGGCCTCATGCTTATGTTTGAGCCATCTTTCCATTCATAGCTATTTACTGTCAAGACTGTTGTCACGTTTGTCAGCTGCAGCTACCAAACCTCTTGTTCAGGCAGCTGGAGATCATTCTGAGATTTACTGTAAGTAACTGAAATAGAAAGGAGGAAGAAGGAAAGTGAGTGCAGCAGAAAGTAAATGTCATCAAACTAAGTCATCGTTTCACCTCCTGAATTGGTTTAGGGGAGATTACTTTCAAACCTTTCAGGTTAAAATATGGAAGTGACTCAGAATCAGTCTACAAAATCAAACTCTACCCATTTGTCTAAAAGCTGGATCTGTGGTTTCCTCATTATTGGAAACTTCCAGCGGTGGTTTTCTGTGTCACAAACATCAAAACACAAACAACAAATCCTTAATCCAGGACTGAAACTTACCTAAATGCTTGATATGTTCTGAATTTTAAAAATATAACATAACAAAGGACTTAAATCACTTTGCTTTACACACACATGCTCATGTGTTGTTGTTAGCTCATGATAGCAGAAACACAACAACACACATTGTGAATGTGGCTCACCTGGGTCCTGCCATAGCTGACCGGCAATATGCCTGATTTAAAGTCTGCTAACTGCAGAAGCAGCTGATCGTTAGCACAAAGAGTATTTGGATCATACCGAGCACTCAGATTAGACAGTGGAGAAGTGGATTATGCTGCAGTTTGGCTTGAGAAATGTGTAAATTATAAACCTCTTTAATTTAACAATCCTTTAACAATGCTAGCCTGCGCAATCTTGTAAAGACTTAAGTGTTCACCACACACAGATTCACACGTCGACACGCTGAAGCCTCAGTGCAGCCTCGTCATGTTTCCAGCCTCGTACACTCTGTTCCTCTCACCTCTGCCGCCTTCCTGTCTGAAGTGGGTTCCAAAACCCACAACAAACCCAGAATAAACCCAGAACAGAGCTCTCATGTGGGCGACACCAAGTAAAGACAACACATCATCGCATTGTCAGGGAAATAAAGGTGTAGATGATCTTTGGCATGTATAGAAACCTCTGATAATGTGAGAGTGACTGTAATGAGTCGACAATCTGCACTAAAGAGGCCTGCTTATGTAATAGCTCAGCATATGTTGGTGTGATCTCCTGCAGCTCTGCACGGACACTCGTGGCAAAACGACATCAACATTCCCAGCTGTGACTCCTGTTCCCTCGTTCTGCATGAGAACTCCGTCCACTGCACCAAGAGTGGACTCTACTTCTTCTACGCACAAGTCAACTTCAGCAAGGACAGCAGTCAGACAAAATCTGTCATGTTGACCAGAGACTTCAGAGTTGATAAAAATGTGAAGTTGCTGGTTGAGGGGACTTTCCCCGTCACCACTGAAGGCTCGGTGTGGGTGTCCCAGATTGTCTTTCTTGAAGACCTAGACAGCATCAGCTTCAAAATCACCGATGATTTCCAGAAAGAGGGAACCTACTGGGGAGTCTATGAGCTCCACTGACTCAACAGGTCTGCAGGATTTGTTACTGTAGAGGCGAGACGAGTCACAATCATGCACAGCAACCATGGCAACAAGTGAAACTCACAGACCCTTTGGTACTTGTAATTTATAATCAATCCAATGCTCAAATGTATGCAGTCTGCCTGTTCAAAGCTCAGAAAGAATCCGATTGCATCCACAAACACGTCACAGCCTTTCCTTACATCTGTATGTGACAGGCTTAGAACTTATCAATCAACCCTCGTCCTCTTACAATTTCATGCTAATACAAATCCACCAAAAAGACAGAGTCAGTGATTTTTTCTTTTAAGGGCCAAAGGGCTTTTAATGATGATTTAGACCTTAATGAGACACTAAAATACTCCAATAAAACCACTAAAACTAATCAGATTCTGTGGCCAGTTGGAAACTCCATAAAACAGGATGAGGAATGTTTTAATTGCAGGTTTTACTGACTGAAACCTTTGAAACTGCTGAGTGAACAAGCATAAATTCACATCGTATTGGCCCTGGACAGTACAGTGGCAAGGTGACACAGTGGCCTGAACTGAGTGCTGCCATGGGAAACTTTAAGCTAAATAACTTGACAATGAATGTAAAACGTTTGTGTATCAATGTTGTTGTTGTTTAAACTATGATTTACTTGTTTAATTTATGGAGTGATGGTGTAATATCAAGGATGTGAATGAAATAAATGTGATTAAACGTATTGTTAACTCCTTTCAAGCTGCCAACTCACCACACGGTGGCGCCACCTTCCACCTAATGATGAAACAAAACATTGCATCACATTAGTCTGCCACACACTTTAATCAACTTTAATCCACTAAACCCTCTATATAAGCCACCGATGCACAGACTCTTAATGATCTCTGCAGGCTCTCCAGACTGGAGTGTTACTCAGTTTAATGGCCTGAGGTTACAACTGCAGTGACATTTAATTCATCCTAAAGGTACCAAACAGGAAGCCACACACTTGCTGCAGTATCAGTCAATGCTACTTCCCTTTCTGTCATGCATCCACAGGCAATGACATGATGCACATTGCACGCAGTAAGACTTGGACTCCAGTGTGTGTGTGTGTATGACTGACAGAATGTTGTGAGCAGTGGAGGGAGAAGAGTCTGAGCGTCAACGACACACTGTAAAAAATACTTGTGAATTTGAGATGTTATTCTATTTCACAAAATTTTATGATTTTCAGGAAATTTACATCAGAATTAGGATCTTTGAGGTATTTAATGTTCACTGACCCGGTCTAAGAGCCATGGAACAGGTAGAAAAAGCCTCTACATGGCGTTATATCTTCAGTCGGGCAGTAATATGTTCGCTGTTGCCTCTGAAAGTGTTTAACTAATGACTTGCCCTCAAATGCCTCTATCTTTCATGTACCACAAGTTTATATCCCTATAGTGACACCACATAATAATAGTCTGTATAGCAGCCAATAACAGGCTATGTTCATGCTGAGGTTCATGTAGTTTGTCTAATCTTAAGTGTTACTTTCCTTTTTCTATCAGCAGGTAATCACTGCTCCTTAACAGGTTGAGAAATATCTGTATCTTCTGTAACATCTTTAGATTATGTTAAAAACATTGCATATGCTGAATGTAAAATAGATTTAAGCAAACAAATACAGGATAGATATGTGAAGTGGATTAAAAAGTATAATACCTCCCTCTGAAATGTAGAAGAGACAAGCAGGAGGAACTACAGCAGACTGAACTATTAGCACAGCCCCTAAATGTCTAAAGTCTCAGCCTGAACATTCAACTCATACAGATTCAACATTTAAACCTTAAAAGGAACCTTAATGACGGCACAATGGCCCCCCGTAATTCGTGGGGAGTCCCTGTAATGTGACTGCTGAAACAGGTATTTGCCCCTATGTGAGGACAAGGGAACACACACACACACACACACACACACACACACACACACACTCAGTAAAACCAGATACGAAAGGGCTTAACGTGAGCTGACAAACATTCACAAAACACACGCGTGAACCCTCTGCACTCCAGGATGACATCATCTCTTACAGGTATTCAGCACTGACTGCATCACACACTTGTGCCTTTGTTCTGCTTTGCCTTTGTCGTGCCACGCTTGGTTAGTGGAGCGTTCAGGCATTTACGGTTGCTTAGTCAGACCTCTAATAACAGAGAACAGGAGCGGCCCGAGTTGATTTGTAATCAAACAAGAAATTTCACTTATTTAAGGACAGGAAACAATGTTTTGAAAGGAGCACTGTTGCTCTCATAGCTGGCAGGAGGGAGCCGATACACTGATACACTGATACACTGATACACTGATACAGACCAAGCAAACACAGAAGCTACCTATATTTATTGATTAACCATTTATGGTTTGGAGGTGAAGTTAACACATCGTGCGTATCTTTATGTTGACGATGGATTTAATGTAGCCAAGTTACACACAGCTTCAATTCTCCATAGGCGCTCACAAGCTCCCAACACAACTTATGACCGTTTAAAGATCATTTACACATCCAACACAAACTATTTACTGGAAGACTTTGTCATATTGTGAGGGAAACATTCTAAGGGTAAACACGAGTCAAGAGACAACTGAGTGAGAGTAAGACACAACATCAGAGAGTAAAAAGCTCTGCACTGATCATCAGCTGTCCTAAAGTTTCATTTGATTTCAAATGATTGACAAGCGGTTTGAGCAATAATATTTCCTATTTCCAGACTTTATAGAGGCCCAGCAGCTCAGTGAACCAAACCATGGCTCCATGAGGTAAACTGAAGGATTAGTCTCCATCTATGTCATCAGATATGTGAGGAAATGTGCCATAACACTGGAAGATCCAACAGACACAATGACAACAAGACACCCACTGAGTGAAAACACAGCCACCGGTGCTGTGGGGGGAACTTGCATTAACAATTGAATAAGCTAACGGCAGATGGGGGTGAAAGTTTTAGATTTAATTTCTTCAACAGCACTTTCGAGCCGACAGCTAATCAATCTTATTTAAAACTGCTCGTAAACAACTTCCCCTAATGTGCCGAGCCTCTGGCTTGCTGAGCATTCAATATAATTGCGTGTATCTTTCATAGTTCTCTCTTCATTTCGGTAACTTAAAAAGTAGTCTTTGCAATCACGGTTTGTTTACTCTTCTTTGTTTGGTTATTTAGAGAAGGAGCCCACAGTCAGTCAGTCAGTCAGTCAGTCAGTCAGTCAGCTGACGAACCTGAGGGTCACACGATTGCTCACATGACAATAATCACATTTAACTAAATCACCTCATTCCAAACAAGAGAGTAATGATCACGTATTGCTGTGAGTTTAGATCATTCTGTTCTTGCTCCTAAGTGTTGAACGCTTCAATCTTTGATTGAAGCGCTCTGGTTCCAACAGCAAAACTATTAAGCTCTCTTAGGAGACGCATATGTTGCGTAGACTTGACTGTGAGAAGCAGCTTGGCCCTGCAGGGGGGAGTTTAATTTCATCAACTTAGAGTCAGGATGATGATTCAAATGCAATATTCCTGAAGTAAACATGTGGATGTTTACAGTGCGGTCATTATTGCACGAAGGCCGAATCGAAACCACTTTAAAAGTGACATCATATCCAGCCTGGCACACTGGCTCATTAGTCTGGGAGATCATCTTCCTATCGTCACTTCCTCTTTCTGTCTGTGATGTAATGTCCTAAGTGGTGCGGATCACTTGATTCTCAGTCATGTTGTCAGGATGTAAAGTACATCCTGTATTCCAGTGTGAGCTTTTTATATTTGTTTGTCTAAATCACATGTGCATGATGAACCGGCCACTCGTCATGTGATAGAGTCTATGGCCTGCGTGCTAAACAAACAGGAAGTGTTTCCCAAATGAGATAGAAGTGGAAGAAGTGTTAATAAAATCAGCTGTGAGTGGAGAGTCTGTTTAACACTAACTACATGTCCACAATGAGCCGGAAATGGTCCGTGTGTTTCTACAGTTGTGCTCAGCTTCATGAAATGCAGGCTGTGTTTGTGTGTGTGTGTGTGTGTGTGTGTGTGTGTGTGTGTGTGTGTGTGTGTGGGACGTGACATTTATATCTGAAGAATGAGGGGAAGTCTGAAGATGGTGTTGCTTGCATCCCTCAAAGATCACCAATGTGACGCCCTCGTGCTAAAATCTCCCATCTTATGTCGCCGTTTCCCTGTGACTCCGTCGTATATTCGCCTTATTTTGTTGTGGTGAGTAAAAGTCAAGCAGCGCAGTAAAATGATTTCCAACATAAGCGAAGCATCAAGTGCCATTTTTCTCGATTCTGGCTCTGCAAACTGGCTTACAGGATACTAACAATCGTTTCTGTCTAATTCTAGCTGGGAGGCAGTCGGATTGAAGTAGGAAGTAGGTCAAAATGAACCTCGTCGCTGGCAAGGTTTATTTCTTCACTTCTTGGAGGAAAATCCTGTTTGTAGGTCTCAGCCAGCGACAGGAATGACTTAGTATGATTCCTGTTCCAACTGCACCCTCAACAATTGAACAACATTGAGGTTAAGGTTAAAAGAAATCCTTCACTGTACGCCAGGTTCACCTCCACATACTGTAAGTCTCCAAAGGTCAAATAGTTGAACTGTATCTCTCTCTGTTTCTTAGTCACACTCCAAACTTCTCTTCTTTCACTAAATCTGCCCCGGTTAGAACTGAAACCCTGCGTGAAGGCGTGCGACAGCTTTCATCGGCAGCCTGTAAGCAGTTTTAATAAGCTCCGTCTCTCCGTGTCAACACTAAGATCTCGTCAACGTACTCACCCAACTTAGAGCCAATCACCACTATCATCGGCATCGGTGCATTTCCTCAGGTTATCTAACGCACACAGATGACGTAAACCTGCACAGCCTCTAACCTCCAGCTGAGACAAGGATCAGCTGCTGTGGGTAACGTAGCAACGCTTTGGATCTGCATTCCCCCATATTTTTACAGTCATACATTTATTGTTTTGGTGGAGGTGAAATTCTTGAAGCTAATTCTTGATTTGAGCCAAATAAAATGCAGCATTTTATAATTTGGTTCATTTAGATTGGGATAATAATCCATCGGGTCGCATTGGAGCCTCTCCCGGCATTCAATGGGCCAGAGACAGTTTACAACCACAGCAGGTCATCAGTGTATGAGAGGGCCAACACCCACACCCACACTGACACACACACACACACACAAATATACAGAATCTCCGCACAGAAAAGACCTTGGCTGGATTTGAACTCGGGACCTTCGCAATTGTGACACAAAGTCACGCCGAGCACAACACCCACAGAAACTGAAGAGCAGCTACATTATGATACATTATATGATATGATAAGAAAAGAGACTCATCTGACTACATCCTCATGAGGTTCATCACACACACACACACACACACACACACACACACACACACACACACACACAGAAGTCGCTCTTGCTGTTAATTTGAAGGTTTTGGTTGAATAATAAAATATATTCTCCTGAAATATACCAAATCTATTGATAATCTGTTATTTCTGAGTTCTACTCCTGGCAGTCAGATCGAAGGACCTAATGAGACTCAAACCACCCGAGTTCAGACACGGCTGATGGTTTCCAGGTTGCCAGACGAGTAAGGTGGCAGTGGAAGTCACCTTGCGTTTGTGGTTGAACCTGCTTCTGGCCTAGTTTCATCCCCGACACACTAACAGCTCCGTCTGAGCCCACACACGGCAAAACTGAAACCTGTCATGGGGATGGTTTCTCTCTTCAGACACACACACCTGAGACTGAATGAACCACACTAAGCTGGAAATGTGGGCCCAAACAAGCCGCCTCATTCGCCCACAGTATCTCTCCTCCTCCGCTTCCTCCCTCCTTGGCCTCCCACCCTTCTTCCTTCCTACTCTCCTTATTTCCCCCCTCCCCATTCTTTCCTGCCCTGGGGTGCGTGTAACGTCTTCTACACGATGACCACAAGCTGGAAGTTCATGATGGGACACATGAGCAAAAATCTGAGCAGAACAAAAGAGGCCTTTTATCAAACAGCACCAAATATGGTAGGGGGGCTGTGCCACCAATATTGCACAGATAAGTGCAATGACAACAGAGGAGGAAACGTGATCCTTAGTCTCAAACTGTGGAAATTTTGTTTGGAGCTCAGTTTTCTCTTCCACCATGAAAAGAGTGAGTTGTCTCCTGGTGGAATTCCAGTGGGAGTTTGGGAGTTACATATTACAGATGACCTTTGACATTACATCACAGAGGGGAAATTGTCTGAATAGTTCAACAGATTGTTCAAACTATCCCAACTATCCCAACTACTGTGGGAGGGAGTGGCTTAGTGGGTAGTGCTTCCGCTTGGGAACCGGAGGGTTGCCGGTTCGAGCCCCTGCCGAGGTGCCCCTGAGCAAGGCACCGAACCCTCAAGTGCTCCCCCCTCTGCGAAGGGTGGTAATGTAATGTAAGTCGCTTTGGATAAAAGCGTCTGCCAAATGATCGTAATGTAATGTAATGTATAACAGTCTTCAAAGTTACAGTATGGTACGATGAAAAGTGACAACACTGTTTCACTTTCCTCTTAAAATGAGAACTACAACTTAGATCAACGTAAGCTCATCACATATAGCTGGGGAGGGATGGATGGATGGATGAATTCGACATTGACTCAAGCTAAATAAAAGTAGCTCATAGTTAAGTTTGGAAAATCCACCAAAGAGGTGACATGAGGATTTTCATGATGTTGGGCACAAAACAGAAAAACAAAACCGCGTTTTTGGCTTTGGTTTTCCGGTCTACTTACTCCTTCCATCCCGAATTCTTCAAAACTGCGGAGTCAATCAGTTTCACGCTGTTGTTGATTAACTCCCTATACTTTTGGGATTTGTATTGTTGCTACAGCAGCATGCATCACACACATGTTAATGCCTCAGTAACAGCGCATGGATCGTTATGAAAGCGATACTCTGGCAACATTTCATATGATTTCCTTGTCGTGCGAAATAGCTGACCCTAGACGTTTGGCTCGGCACTCTGACTGTGTTTGTATTTTGTTTAATCTTAGTAGGACTTCTACTGCAGGATTGTTGTGTTATTGGTGACATACGGTATTCAGACTCTTCTCTCTTCACTGAGCAAAACAAATATAAATCAGGACTATTTAAATTGTAAATAGTAATGTTGGAGTGTTGCGTTCGTCAACAGCTCCACTTGTGTTGTAATCGTATTTATCATGTGAATTAGGCAGCGATGGTGGATGAGTAAGCAGGAAGGACTGTAAGGGATATGTGTGAGTGTGTGTGTGTGTGTGTGTGTGTTCGTGATGGTGCATTCTGCAACATCTTGTGGTTGATTTGTGTTTGCATGTAGGAACATATCAGCCAAAACCAAATTCGGAGGTGAGATTTCACGTCTGCTTTCTCCCCGCTGACGCTCTTTAACCTACAGCGTTGCGACACTTCAATCCGAGATACACACATTTCACCAAAAAAAACCCACATTGCGCACCGAGTAGACATAAACTAGAAAGCATTTGAGCGAGAGAGAGATCAACAACTGCTGCTTAAGGCAAAAAAAAACAGGAATTACTGAAGTTCAGACATGAGTGAGGCCTGCACACATCGCATGTTCTGCTCCTACACTAACAAACAAGCAAGAAAGTGAAATGAGGAACTACAGGCAGAGGAACGGACCAATAAGGAGAAGTGTGTGCAAACCTGTTGTTCAGTAGTTTCATCATCTCACTGTTCTGAAACAGAAAGACGAGAGCTGCCAAGTTTTCTCTTTTGAAACTGTGCTGTACATTCTGAAGGGAAATGAAAAGGGAAGTTGAATGTTAAATATGTGACAAATGAGAGTTGTACACAATAAGATCCTCAGCGCAGATCATTTACACTGATTAACAGGTGGACTGTTTACTCTATGGGACATTTTTGAGGGATTTGAAAGCATCTGGTGTGATCTGACCTCAAAGCGGTGGCGAGCTGGGGGAGTTATGCGTAAGCCTCAGTACTTACAGACTGAGCTTACAGTCTGTGGGTGGCTCCAGCTCCATAAACACACTGTGTGTTTGTACGTTTGCATCTGGCTCTGATTTGTCTGTGTGAAAGAAGAAGAAGTTGATTACTTAAGTAAAAAGTAAAATTTGTCCTCAGAATTCTATCTAACCCATGGAAGTACAGTACAAGTTGTCCAGAATGTTTCCTGTCAGTGTGTTCATTTGTCATATATAATAAAATACAAATAAATAAATAAATACCAGAAAATGATTTGATATATATTAATTAATCATTATTAATCATTACAGCAGTTTCCTCCTGAAAATCGAATAGTTTGAGGACATTTCTTTACCCGGCAACAGCAGTATTTTATGATCTCATCTAGGGTTGAAAGTAAAATCTCCTATCTAACCAGTAACCAGTAGCTACAATCATCAGACAAATGATTGATAGGCAGATGTAGTGATAGTAAAGAGGATTATATACCTGAGTTGTATTCTTCCAAAATGAAAATACTCAAGTAAAGTATCGTAGCTTCAAAACTCTACCCGAAGGGACTACTTGAGAAAACTTCCAGTCTTGAGTGGATGTAGAGTATCTATCAGTGTTTGTGTATCTGTTTGTGTTATGACACCATGTAATTTTTCCAAAAACCGAAAGTGGCAGGCAAACACTTTCCCATCCCGAAAACCATGATTCCCATCGGGGGTTCTGGCCCCTGGCAAAATTCCAGCAAAGATTCGTTGACTTTTCCTTCCCTTCGGCCCAGGTCGCTCCGCTGCCGGCTGCTCTGTCTCCACTTACACAGTGACATCACTGGAGTTTCCCTTCTGCAGAAGCGGCAGCCACAGCATAAATACTACAAGCTCTCTGGCAGCAACTTCACTCTAACACAATAGCAACACGAAGGAAACACCTGAAGGCACAGCAGGGGTTTAGAAAAGGATTTGACTCAGCAGCTCAGTGTTCTGCACATCATGGTGGCATACACAGCCGCACCAGCAGACTTGGAGATGGGCCTCGGGGAGATGGGCCTCACGGAGAGGACGGTAGTTCTGGTTGAGAAGAAGTCATCCATGGGACGGATATGGAAGCTGTGCGGGGCCCTTATGACTGTGGCCATGTGTGTGGGGGCCACCCTGTTTGTAGCGTGGCAGTGGAACGGGAGGCCAGGAACATCGGTAAGGAGCGACTCTGTCTCTGAATTTCATCAAACATTGTGTGGGATTTCTGTGTTTGGATCTCTCATCAACCTTTTCATGCACAGGTCCTATCAGGCCAACCGGAAGCGCTGATTGAGAAGGACGCTGGCGCTGAGACAACAGGTGATTATACGCATGCTTGCTCCTTTCCAAACCACACAGGGTTCTGTTGGCTTCTGTTTGAATGATTTGAGACCAGCAGCTCACATTTGAATGAATTTCCTCAGATCCCCACCACACACTGAGACGAATCAGCAGCAAAGCCAAGGCAGCCATCCATTTAGAAGGTGAGTCAGCGCCTACTTTGATTTGCCTTTCTGCAAACAATGAGCCCATGGTCGAGTCTTTAAAAGAGCCATTCACACTCATACGTAATGGTTCCCTTTCCAGAAACAATGACAGGAAGCTGCTGAATTAGCTATTGATTGAACTTGTGTCATGACTCATTCCAAAATCCGGAGAGGAAACCTGTTCATTGTTCTCTCCACTGTCTGACACCTGTTAGAGGGCAGAACTCCAGGTGGTTCAAAGCTGTAACAGTCGTTCTTTATGTTTCTAGGCAGCTACGAAGACAGCAAGACCCTGCTGGAGTGGAGGAACGGTCAGGGCCAGGCGTTTGCCCAGGGAGGCTTCAAGCTGGTGAACAACCAGATCATTATCCCGCAAACCGGCCTGTACTTCGTCTACAGCCAGGCGTCCTTCAGAGTCTCCTGCAACGAGGGCGATGAGGAGAGGAAACGCCACGCACCTCTGAGCCACCGAATTTGGCGCTACTCAGACTCGGTGGGCAACAAAGCCTCGCTGATGAGCGCAGTGAGGTCGGCCTGCCAGAATTCGGCGCAGGAAGACAGCTACCAAGTGGGAGAGGGCTGGTACAACGCCATCTACCTGGGCGCCGTGTTTCAGCTCCACAAAGGGGACAAACTGTGGACAGAGACCAATCAGCTGGCAGAGCTGGAGACAGAAGAGGGCAAAACGTTCTTTGGTGTGTTTGCACTTTGATGTGGTGGTAAAATTGCTACGATTGTGGGTTATGATACTAAAACAGGAGGTACTAAGCTCTGCAGGGTGCCAGCATCTTTACCTTTTATTGTTTTTGTTCTTACTATTATTCATCTTCACGGTGATGTCATGAGTTAAAAATCTCAATGGAGATTCGTTTGAGAGCCGAACAGGCAAGAAACCGATTTTAAAATTCTATGAACTGTAACAGTTTGCGACATTATTTCTATTTTAGGCACTTTTTGTACAAGAGTTACGCTGACCTGAGATTGTAGAATAGAGACGATGACTCAGCTCTTAAGCAAAGAGTTTAGGCTCAAGAGTGATTGAATCCTTCAATAATATGTACAGTTCTATACTGTCACTGTGTATGTATTTATTTCTATTTATTTTAATTTAAATCTTTGGGTGTCGGTATTGTTGAAGATTATAATGTATTTATACTTTTATTTTGGATTTTACATTAAATACAAAGAACAAAAATATAATACCAAGTTGTGATTTTGTCTCTTCAAAGGTCTGAATCTTTGCTTAGTTTGAGATATAAAGCAGAGATTTGCAGCTTACTCTCTGCAGCGGCTCCGTCTATGATCTGAAAATTCCTCCTCAGCCAGCAAATACTTCCTTTGTTAGATCAGACAAGAGGAGGGGAATTTCCTGCTTTTTTTTGGTGTCTCGCTGACTGCTGTGTCAGGTGGAGGCCCACAGAAGCCTCAGCCCAGAGCGGGTTTTCCCCAGCGACACCCCTCCCCAACACACACACACACACACACACACACACACACACACACACACACACACACACACACACACACACACACACACACACACACAGCCTCCCGCACCTTCCCCCTTCCCTCCATTACCACATACCTCTTCTTCAGTCAGCTGGAAAAGGACAAGACATGGGAGTGTGTGTGTGTGTGTGTGTGTGCGCGTGTGGTGATGAGGAAGTTGGAACACAGCTGGTTTTGTTGCGTCGTCATGTTCAAAGACACATACACAGTTCATGGGTCGTACACATATTTCTGTGAAACATTCGCTCATTGTCACTCTAATGAGTTTCCCATCAGGCTTTGCAGCTGCTTATTGTGTAAAACACGACTTCAAACTTGAATTTAATCATCATCTCATCTTCAGGGTTTGTTTGATCTTTTATGGGGCGAGCTCATGTGGAAAATAAAATCATGTTTCACTGACAAACGCACGCAGCCTGATGGAGTTAATTGTGCAAAGGTCAATACCATAATGAACCAATGAAGCAATAAATAATCGCTGACACCTAGTGGATGATGTAAATATGCTCCAGTGGGATAACAGAGAGAACTCAATCAATAAACCTGTGAAAAATAAGGAAATGATAAAATATTGCATTCACGCTTTTGCAATAATAAATTGAGTTTACAAAATATTTACTACTTCTATCTACACACTTGTAGATTAAGATATCGTGTCCATAAAGGCAACAAAAAAACACAAATAAGTATCACACAAGTATTCAAATACTCAGAATGCAAAACACATCACTCACACACTGAAGTACCCAGTGAAAAACAACAGTTTTATTTGAGCATGTACTCATATATTTGCATACACATAATCTGAAATATATTAACATTTAAGATCTTAGATATATTGAATACAAATATCCCCAAATCCATGTATACTGTCATATACTGCATGAGCAAGGTTATAGAACATCTCCTAAACGTTTGATGTGTGTCTATGTTACACTCTCAGTTCCAGGTACTGCACAGTTAATAACTCAAGTCTATTTCATTCATTGATGACCGGCTCGGTGCCCTGAGCCAAAATGATTCTAATATCAGACACATAAAGTTGAATAACCAGTTTGTACAGTTTAAAGTGCACACTGAAATAGAATATAGTCAAAAATATTGTCGTAGTGCTATTTGACCTGTTGATAAAGCCGTCAGGTGTCCGTCGCTTTATAAAATCTGGAGATAGCTCATGAATGAAATAGTACATCCACATTAACTGCTCAATAAATATTAACTTCACTTCTACCGTCTTTGATACAAGTACAGCTGTAGTTATCCAAAGGCAAGATAAGAAATAAAACAGAGGGAAGAGAAAAGAATCCGACAACACCAGGGTGAGAATCAGCTTAGACTGTCTGGAATGGAAAACATAAACATTTAAAAAGAAAACTCAGGAGAATGATGTGTAACAAAATCACAAATATATAACATCTGTGCTTTCTCTGAATATCTACAGGAATATCCATCAAACCTCTGCGCTTCACTCCAAGCTTTCTCTGCTGCTGCTGTAGAAAATATAAATATTTCTTTGCTTTGTAGGTTCCAAGGGTATCAAGTATTCTTCTGGCAAGTGGGAGTGTTGGCGAAACTATTCAACACCGCTGAGTGTAACCAAAGAGGGAGCGAGTCTTGTGTCTTTTGCAGCAGGACAACAAGGATGAGGGAATTCATCAGATGGCTACCACTGTACTGCTATAGAGACAGAACGCATATCTCTGAAAATACATCATAAAACATCATCTTTAAATGTCAAAACTATCCTCAAACATCAGCAAGCTTTGATAATATCCTTTGAAATGGTTCTCACGTATATTTGAAAGTTCATTCTTCAGCAAAGGGCCTCGGTTTTGAATACACAGTCCTTACAACAAACAATCAGACAGTACATGCCGACCTTTGCCCTTCAAGATTATGGCTATTTATTAATGCACGTTATCACATTTCAGTGACTTATTCAGTATTCCACACACGTGAGAAAATATTGGAAAAACTGTACATTGCTTTGTCCCTTGGTTCCACAACGAAGCTTCCACGACTCTCCTCAAAGGTGAACAAATAGTTAACAACAACTCAGTGACAAAACAGATCAGATACTACAGAATAACACTATAAATCACTACTGTATGTGCTTGTCTAGTCAACGAACTCCAGAGACAAAAGGTGGAGACAAAATAGCAAAGACGCACATAAACTTTTGCTTTTAGGACCCATGACACGTCTCCACAACGGGCCGAGATAAGGAGTGAGGGAGAGGAAGGATTCAGAGACTGGTCGGCTCCGTCGACCTTTGTGAAGGTCACACAAGTGCCTCTTATCTGGGTTTGGACGCAGTGAGATCAGAACCGTGGAGATGGACGTCGCCGTGGTGACTTGGACTCTCAGACTCGTGTTTTATTTGTGCTTCCGCTTTCGTAGCGAAGAAAACGGTGTCAGTACGCCGCCGTGCTGGTCGCCTCAAACAAGTGAAAGTCACAGTGTGTCTTTGTGTGTCCGTGTGTCCGTGTCCCCCGTGTGCGCCTTGTGCCCCCCCCCCTTCCCCCTCCCCCCTCCCTCCCCTCGTCCCGTGCGTTACCTATTTATACAGCAATGGGATCTGGCTGTTGTGACAGTGGTTGCGGCTCATCTTGCTGTCCGCCGGGTAGAGGTTGGAGGAGTTGGAGAAGGAAGGCGGCAGGGCGTGATTGTCCGTGGTGGGGTTGGGGTAGCCGGGCGGGGGCAGCAGGGACTTGGGGTCTTGCTGGGATGACGGCGGCGGGGCGTTGTGGTTCTGGTTCTGGCCGCTTGAGGGACGGCGCCGGTTGCGGAGGGCCTGACGCTCAGCCAGCTGGTTACGCAGCGCTGATACTCTCTCCTCCTTCTGCAGACACACAAACACAGAACAGAGAGTTTGTCAAAAGAAAGTTTTTTCTTTTTAATTAGGCAGAAGAACTTTATCTGTTTTCTGACTGATAAAACACCAAAACAAGTTTATCAGAGACAAACAAAATGAATAATAGGAAAATAAATGAAGCAGAATGAAAACAAAGGGAGCGGAAATCAAGATCAATAAAGATTGAAATAAAGATTTCTTTAATAAAAAAGAGTTATTTTGAAAGTTTAAACATCTTGTTTTGCTTCAAACTTCACAAAATGCTGCTCAGCGGATGGCAGCCATGATTGTTTTAGACGTTTGTCACAACATGGATATTCAGACTTTGAACAACCGAGTCAGAAGTAGCTTATAACACTGAAGCTACTTTGAGAAGCATAAGTAAACATTCTGCCGAGAAAATAACCAGAAGAATCGTCAAAACATGATGTGAAAAGCTAGGCTAAAAGCTAAGCTAAAAGCTAATCCGGGTGACCAGGAAGGGTGATGCATGCTGGGACAGCTACCCACTAAGGGCCTGGAGAAGCTACAATGTTTTGAAAATTGCTGAGCAACTATCAAGCTACTGAAAAAGTAGTGAAGTTAGTAGCTCAGTTACTCGTTAATGTCCAAGTGTTCAAGTTCTAGTGTGTATTTATGTGTAGTACGTCTCATGGTCTCCTATGTCTCTGTCCGTGTGTACGTATGGTGTCCAGACTCGTCTTGCGGCCTGTGATGGCGTCTTTACCTCCTGGATGATCTTCTGCAGCTCCCGGTTCTCTCGCTCCAGCTGCCTGGACTTCTCCTCGTCGTTGTTGTTGGTGGACGATCCGGTCTTCAGCGTGTCCTGCTGCTCCGACTGCCACTCGCCGCGGGTGATGAGCCTCCGCATCTGGAGCGCCACAGAAACAGGAAGTCAGTAATGATGGGACAGGCAGGGACACAGCTGGGGGCTCAGACAGTCATACATACACACACACACACACACACACACACACACACGCCGTCATTTGTTCTTCTAAATAGAGCTCAGGCTGATTTGGTTTGCGGCTCTTCTGGGCAACATTGAGACTGTTGCTTTTCTGAGGTAACATCTGACGTATCTTCAGACAAAAACATGGAATACAGACGTAAAACAACTTCAAATGCTTGTAATGATGACGCGCCATCATCTGATTGAACCTGAGTGAGACCAGAGGATACATGGAGACAGATGTTACATTATAAACATTTATTTTGAAATGATTTTCCCAGTTTGTCTCATGAACGAGCTAACAACAACTTCTTTGTTGTTAACACACTTTTTCTATCCATGTCTGGTTCCTGTTAGTGACTTGTTAAATTCCCCTATGGGCCGTTTATGCGCTTCTTGTTAAAAGATGATTAGAAATACAGCTGTTGTGATGTGAAAGTTGCCTAATTTAGACATTAATTAAGCTTCCAGCACTAATCCGCGTCAACGCTGACACACTGTGTTCATAATAATAAGAACACCTTTCTAAAGTTTCCCCCTAAGTGTGAAATCCATGTCACACGTCTCGTCTCAAGGCTTCAGATGACTTTCACTGCTGAGGGGGATTCAAAACATTAATCCCAGAGGTCCATATTTACATTTTTTCCTTTTTAACAGCATCATATTCGGTGATGAAAATCGCACGTCTATCAAACGCGGGTGAAGCTGCTGTGATGTCTCAGTGATTTCCTGTTATTTTCAGCTGAGGAGCCGAGCTCGTCTGCCGCTCTTATATAGAATGGCTTCTGTTGAGTTTATGGATGATTTTTAAAACAAAAACAGGTCAACTTGCTGTATCAAATATCTCTATAGCAACGGCACGGATTCCTTCTTACTGCTCAGATCTAATTTGAGCTGTTTTTGACATTTCAGATTAGTAAGGCATCAGCAAAAAGTACAAAAATGGAATTGTTTCCAAATTGTTTTCCTGCAGCTGCACATTTGTGTGCATAGATGCCGTTCAGACTTGTATCCAATGAAACGCACAATGGGACGTTATAAAACAACATAAGTGGTGACACCCGTTCTGTTTTTCTTCCTCACACTCATTAGACTTCAGTGAAACGTCTCAAGACGAGACCGTGACATTTCCTCTGCACAAATGAGTGTCGTAAAAAACCAAAAGAACACACACTCGCCCCCGCCCTGTGCAACACTAATTAAAAATTAATCATCCATTTATTTGTGACTGATGGGATGCAATTGACTAATACAAATGCTAAATTAAATTTGTGAGTCAAAAATTGGCATAGAGATTAATGAGGAGGGTTTAAAAATGACTGGGCGCCGCTTTGAGGGGAGAGAATGTGAGCCGAATCAGCAGCAGATTACAGATCTGATAGATTCGCTTGCTTGTGAATTTCTAATACGTGTTATTTGCAACCTGTCCTTGTGTAGACGGTGTCGCTCTCTTTTTATTTCATGTCACAGCGGAGCAAATAACAAGCGCTCAGACATCGGCGGCTGTTTTCGCAGGTTTTGTAAACACAGACCTGTCAGACTCAACAAAACGATTTTCCGCCGGTCTGCAATTTCCATGTGCCAGAGGCTGGACTCATTTCCTGAAAGACAGTGCGTTTGACCTTTGCTTTTTAGTGCGTGCCTCCTGTGTGTGTGAGAGTGTGCGTGTGTTTGTGTGTGTGTGTGTGTGTGTGTGTGTGTGTGTGTGTGTGTGTGTGCTCAGTTGTCAGTCATGAGTCACAGCACCTTGGGCACAAAAAGCACCACCAGCGTGATGTAGGCAGAAAAGACGACGGCGAGAGAGGCGAAGGCGAAGGAGGCGTCCTGCTGTGAAGACAGGATCATAGTCACCGGAGCCGTGATCAGGCACAACACCTGCAGGAGGAAATTGGAACACAGGAGAAGAAAAAGGAGATGAGGTTTAAAGTAAAGAGATGGAAGGAAGGGGGGCGGGGGGGGAGTGGAGATGAGAATCACGTCCATAAAAGCATTACGCGTCTGTTTATCATTCCGCCTAGCAGCTCCGGTGTGAAAAACAGCATTAAAAAGTCATGAGTGAAGTGGCAGCAGAGCGCCGACGATCACCACATTGTCATCTCATCAGGCCCCGAGCTTCCGGCGAACAGGAAGGACAGACGCCATTAACTATTGACATCATCCCAACACTCAACCGCGCACATCACCGCCTAAAACAATTGCATTAAAGCCGTCTGAGCCTGCGAGCTTCATTTAGCCGTCTGATAAATAATCATGAAAGCCAGATCAATGATGAATCTCTTCCGTGGCAGAAGGGTGGAGATCAATGCGCCGGCTAATTACATATCCACAAAGTGATGGCTGATAAATGTTTGGATGCTCATTAAGATGCCTCTTCTGGCTTTTTAATGGTTATGTTGACAAGCACGGGGGAACTTTGTCAATTAGCAGTTGAGGGTTAAAAAAAGAGAAAAAAGGGAATGAATAAAAATAAATTGCCTGGTTCTGACGGCCGAGCAGCAGAAGTGGCACAAACAGCTCCTCTCCATACATTTTACATCAATTCCAGAGCTTCCCCCGTGTCAAGAGCGTCAGAAAACGGCAGCGAGCGTTTGTCTAAAGTGGTCAAAGTGAAGGTAATGGCAGCTATTTCAGAGGAGCGAGCATCCCGGGCGCCGGGTGTTTAGAATGACTCACTTGCTATTAACAGAACAGTGAGAGATGTTTGTGGATAACAGCTGCATGCACCACCGTTCTTCAGCACAGAGATGGGAACGTTTGCACAAACACAATCAGTAACGACGCATAATCCTCACGCTGCACAGCATCCGGCGACTAAACCTGAAAAGTAGCAGGCTGTGTTAAAGTTTTGCTGTGTGCTTTATTCACTTTTATTCGTTTTGCTCTAACGTTTATTTCACCGGGAAGCCCCATTCAGAGGAAGTACAGCAGAGGTGTGAGGAACGGCTGCCGGTCTGGCTGCGTCAGAGGGGCAATTACTGTCTAACTGCATGATGGAGCGAGTGTTGGCGGCGGGAAGACTGTGGATGGAGATGCATCAGGGGATCTGCTTAGTGGAGAACAACACCAAAAGGCTCATTTGTGGAAAAGGCTTGACTGTTTTATATAAGTCCAACCAAACAACCAAACCAGCATCACTCCCTTCATTTCCCAGAATGCCTTACAACAACCCATAGGGAAGATTTCCGGAACATGTTGACAGTTTGGCCCATGGCTGCTGTTTTCTCTCTGTGCCATGCCTGGAGATCAATAAGAAACATCGACTCCAGAGAGAAACTCTTTGCTACGCTCCACTGGAAACATCTCAACTCAACCAAAACCACAAAACCTGTCACATTTAGCCCCTTATCCACAAAAAATAAGAAAAAGATCCAGCACAGTGGAGTTAAAGGCGCGTTAGGAAATCAATGCACTCAAATATTTTATCAGCAAAAGGCCAGGAAATGCAGCGACTTAGCCCTGAAGGCAAGCGAGCTTTTAAGCCTTTGCAGCTCAAATGTCTTCAAACGCTGGTCACTTATAAGAAAACAAGCCCGAGCAGGAAAGTGGCTCTGGACCAGTCAAGGTGTTGGCATTGATTAACCTCCCGCAGATAAACTGTGGTCACTTTCTGCTATGGGGACGTATAAATAGAGCTTATCGGCCCTTTACTGTTACACAGCTTCCAGGGGAGAAGGTGTGAAAGCAGACGGCGGAGCCCAGAAACAGTTCAGGCTCTTTCTTTCTTTTTTTTTGGACTCACAGCCACGTTGTAAATCGCCATCCCCACCGCCCGATGGTCATTGATCTTTTCGGTGGAGACGGATTTTGTCTCGTAAGCCAGAAATATGCCCAACAGCAGCAGCAGGCCCTTGTAGCCGTACACCACACC
Source organism: Genypterus blacodes (assembly GCF_046128005.1). Lineage (NCBI taxonomy): Eukaryota > Metazoa > Chordata > Actinopteri > Ophidiiformes > Ophidiidae > Genypterus > Genypterus blacodes. The sequence continues at coordinate 4,427,353 of NW_027466864.1, read as the reverse complement.
TAGAGACAACACACACACAGAGAGAGAGAGAGAGAGAGAGAGAGAGGAGAGTTAGTGAGGGGACGAGCAGGCGTGTGTATGTGGATGAACATCTCACCGTAACACGCCAGATTGAGACGTGTGTAATAAAGCAATCAAAGCAATAAAGTAAAGCGCCTATGTAATCAATATACTGTGATTAGAATCATGCAATTAGACGTTTAGCTCCGTCACAGTTACACAGCAGAAGGTTCTCAGAATTGATTTATCTCATTATTTCTTATCAAGGCAACAGTTATTACATTATGCATATTGAATGAAGTGGATAATACACGTTTAGCCACTAGAGAGTGGGAAAAAGTGGGAAACAAATGAAGTAAAGAGTGAATCTCATCAATAAAGCCTCTCTGATTTTACATCTCTCTGAACGAAATGTAAAAGCATTTGTTTAGGCTATGAAACCTCACATTATGCAGCACTTTATTTAGTATTTAAATGATGATACAGGACTTCCCCCCTACGGGATCATCCAGGTGCTTATTCAGATCCACCGACATTTATGAGCTCGGTTTTGTATTTTCTCTAAAATATCTGAACTTTTCTTTTTCTCGTCTGCTCCTCTCATCCTGCCGCTGCTGCTGTGACTCTTCTTCTGAACATCATCATTAATCTGAGCGAGGGAGTTACATATGATAAAACATCAAATATCAAAACAAAGCCATCAAGAATAAATGAATTACATAATCAACAGCGGTGAGTATTATATTGACTTCGCAGGGGCAGGAGCTGCTGTAAGTCTGCACGGGACCTCATAATTAGGCCAGCGAGTGTTGTAGCTAATGAGGAGGGAGCACATGAGTGATCCAGTTCAAAAGAGGCTTTTCCCTACTGGAGGTGTTTGGACTCATTTGGGGACTTGAGCAGCTTGCGTGTGTGGAAGGATTGAGATTTACAGCTCATTTACAAAAAGGAGTAGAAAATACAAAGTCCTTTCATAGGTGTGCAGCTAAAACGGGAGCTGTGATTGCAACTGGTTCATCGTTTTGTTTCCGTCATTCCAGATTCAAGGTTGAATGGAGCCCAGAAACATGAAGGAAAAGCTCACCCAGCACAGAAGAATGTGGAAAAAATAAGATTTTGTAAGTATTTACTCCTACGTCAGTGGATCGACTTCAGCCACGGTGTTTTCTGTTTTTCTTATCCTAACAAGTAACACAGCCGGCACATCTACAGCGGCACCGGAGCGACAAACAGCCAGGAACAAATTACTTTTTCCAATTGAAAAACTGTCAAAATTCAATTCAAGAAGGCGACACTTAGGAAAACAACAATTACGGCCAAAAAAATATGCTGTGTCAAGACAAGTCCAGTTTATCTGCACGACGCCGACATATCACGTAATGGCTCATGTCTCAAAGGGGTTTTTACAGGCTCCTCCCCCTCCCCAGCCCAAAGCCCCCCCAGGGAGACCAGGAACGCTCCCCGAAACCTTCACATGGACGGGAAAAGAGAGGAAACCTTGGGAGAGGCAATTCAAAGATGGATTCCGTCTCTTTCTAGCAGCCAGCTGTGTCGCTACTCGCCGTCTAGAAGCCACATTCTATCATCAAGGATAAATAAATAGTGCTTTAATACGGGGGGTTTAATAGAGCACATTTAGGGGAACGGTGCATGAGGGGGGACTCTGGCTGTGACGAAACGGCTCAATGGGCAAAATACAAAAAAAAAAGGTGAGGGGACCGAACGCTGCTGAGGAGAGCAGAGAGGGGAAAACATATCAGGGGAAGCCAATATGAGCAGAGAAGAAGAGGGAGGAAGACGGGAGGATGACACATCATCAGAGCGTCCATTGTTTCTCTATGCCGCCTGATATTAATCCACTATCTTCCCTCCTCAGAGGAGAGGAAACGCTACGGGGCAGTGGCCCAGTTTGTGACCCACATTATTTGAATTCAACACCATTATACTTTCATAAGAGAAAGACAGCAGAGAGAGAGAGAGAGAGAGAGACAGACAGACAGACAGACAGACAGACAGAGACAGAGAGAAGCAAACAGGGAGAGAGGACAGAGGAGAAATGTATGGGGGTGGTGTAGGCTGTGTGTGTGTGTGTGTGTGTGTGTGTGTGTGTGTGTGTGTGTGTGTGTGAGATGAGACCTGTTTAATTCAGAGTGAATGGCGGTGACATGTGTGTGTGTGTGTGTTTGTGTGTGTGTGTGTGTGTGTGTGTGTGCTCCCATATGTGCCTGCATATGTTCATGTGTTTGACAGTGATAGTCAGAATAGGAGCAGGAGGGAGTGATAGAGAGACAGATTGAGATAGAAGGGGTGTGTGTGTGTGTGTGTCTGGGGGGGCACGTACCGAGCCACGTGTTCATCTTCTCTGAGCTGCAGTGCTCCAACAATGGCTGAATCAGAACATCCAGATCTTCTTTAGGCGCCTCCTTGGTGAACTTCTGCTCGCATGCAGAGGAGAGAGAGAGAGAGAGAGAGAGAGAGAGAGAGAGAGAGAGAGAGAGAGAGAGAGAGAGAGAGAGAGAGAGAGAGAGAGACGGGGGAGATGGTAAGAAACGATGAGGCAGCTGTAAGTGAATGCGTTCAGAGTAAAAGTTATTTGATGAATATCAAATGTAGGTATTTCCTGTTCTGTATTCACTCTGCGCTGTGCACACTGAGGCTCAACAGCTTTGGCCCGCTCACTTTCCTCAGGCCTCATTATCTCTGACAGTATGTTTGTGGTCCCACATGCATTTTGCAGCGGCTGCGTACGGTTCAGGCTAAAACATCCTCCCCTGTGCCTTCCTGTGTCAGCCCAGCAGAGCGCCACCCTGAGTCAGCAAACGGCACTGCAGGGTCGACGGCGGGCGACGTAGCGACTCGTTACATCTCTGCTGCTGTACTGTAACTTCTCCCGCCGTCGGCCCCGCACGTCTTATTCTGAGCTCTTGTTACTGTCAAAGTGACGGCAGAAACTCAACGTGAGCAGAAAAACACCTGAAGCTGCCGGAGCTTCAGTCCCACAGGAGACAGAAACACCCAGAACACCTTCACTCACACTTAAGACTCACAGATTCATTCCAGGGCGTCGTCTTCATTCTGTCATTCACTTGTGCTTTACATATGCAGACATATACAGACATTGATCCACTTCTATTATCCCTCTAGAACCGTGGTGAGGTAGTAGCCCAGTGGTTAGAGCTTCCGCTTGGGAACCGGAGGGTTGCCGGTTCGAGCCCCTGCCGAGGCACCCCTGAGCAAGGCACCGAACCCTCAATTGCTCCCCCCTCTGCGAAGGGTGGTAATGTAATGTAAGTCGCTTTGGATAAAAGCGTCTGCCAAATGATCGTAATGTAATGTAATGTAATGTAGTAGCTCAGTGGGTAGAGCTTCCGCTTGGCTGTGCCCCTGAGCAAGGCACCGAACCCTCAATTGCTCCTCCCTCTGCGAAGGGTGGTAATGTAATGTAAGTCGCTTTGGATAAAAGCGTCTACCAAATGGTCGTAATGTAATGTAATGTGTTATAGCACGGATGTGTTATAGCTGTGCACACTGAGTGACAACAGGCCATATTAGGTACTCTCTCTTAATGGGTTTGTCTCTCTTTTGGTGTCAAATTTAACAACATTCAACATACCCTCCTTTCTGCATTACATCATTAAAAAGACAATAAGCACCACAGACTTGATGTGTTCATCAGATAAATGTAGTGATTGTCTGCAGCCTGTAAGAATGGACTGCGGCACAATGACGATCTCATCCGTCGCTCACACTCTTACCTCCACTGTGATGTGCAGAGGATCCACAATCTGCCAGATCATGAGTGACAGGAAGTCGATGGCCAGCAGCACCCCAACCGTTGCATAGAGTTTCCATGGCTCCAGGTGCTGCTGGGAGTTTGAGTGCACACACACACACACACACACAAATACACACACACAGACGCCGTTATGCCAATCCAGGGCCGTCACAAGTCAAAGACAAACAAGCAGCGCAAATAAAACAACAGGCGCCCTCGTGATTTCTGGATGGCTGGGCACGGATCCTCTGCCTGACTGTGTGTGTGTGTGTGTGTGTGTGTGTGTACCCGCTCACAAATGACTGTGTGGGCGTGTAGGTGTGTTTGAGGGCGTCTGCACACACACACACACACACACACAGCTGCGGTGGCCGTGTAAACCCTGCCACCTGTTTACCTCTTTCTAGTCCAGCACATCCCGAGGCAGTAACAACTATTCAGCCATGCAGCCGCTCAACCCCGACAATAAAAAAAGAAGCAAACATATTTTGACACATTTTCGCTGGAGTGGCATGAAAGCGATTGGAGGTTTGCTCGCTCTCCCCTTCCACATCTGACGCCCCTGCAAATCGCCCTTCTGTGGACATGAAGAGGGTTGAAAGTCGACCTGATTCGTCGTGCCTCGCTCCTATAATAAACCCCGGAAGGTCGGATTTCTGCACAGAACTTTAATGCTCATCCATATTCATAAATATTCCATAAATGGCTTAATCTCTTATTCTTCTGATTAGGGTCTTAGAAATTCCCACAACACATCACAGACTGGCAGTATCTTGCTGGCTCCAGGATACACTATCTAGACACACACACACACACACACACACACACACACACACACACACATGCATATGGACCCCTCCCTCTACTTACACACACAAGCATACAAAATAAAGCCGATGACGTTGGCACCAGGGGGCCGGTTGTGTGTGTGATCGTGTGCCCAAATGTCTGAGTCTGCTATGTGTGTGTGTGAATGTATGCGTGTGTGAAGCCTGGTATCTGTGTCAGCGTGTGCCCCAACGCATCTGTGTGCTCACGCTCCATCTCAGAGTGTGAAGGATCCCGAGCCGGGGCTGTGAGGAGCTTAGGTCCCACGGACACTTTGGAACATCGGGGGAACTTTCCTTTATCAGCCGGAGCCACACATGCTCACATGCTGCCCCCCCTCCCCCCTCTCTCTCTTTTTCTTGCTTTATCTAGGACCTCTGAGAGGCTTAACCCCCTATTCCCCTACCTTCTTCTTGTCCTTCTTCTCGTCCTTCTTAGTGAAGAGGGTGTGGACCCACCAGATCTTGGTGAACATGCTGCCGTACGCCACGCTGAAGCCCAGACCCAGCAGCCACAGGCGAAACTGAGGCGGGAGAGGAGAGAGAGAGAGATGTGTGTTAGGCTTTTGTATCATGTTTCATTGTTGGGCTGGTTCCCAATCTCTTTCTCTCTCTCTCTCTCTCACCTGGCAGACGACAGGAAACTGGGATCTGTGGACGTGGAGTCCGTCGATCCCCAGTGGGAACACGGCAGCCAGCGCCATCATGCAGCCGACGGCCGTCATGTTGTTCAGGTAGGGCTGCGAGTTCTGGATGTAGCTGAAACATAAATCACACAAACGGCCTCTGAAGTTCTCCTCTCCATTGCGAGTGAAGCGACGGAGCCCAAAACAAGCCTGTAAATCTGGCAGACATGGTGGATTGATTCTGTTTCTGCTGCCGCGCTCAGGCTATCTCACATCAGCTTTAATATAATTAAACTGAGATATCATTTTACCATGGCAACAACACTTTACTGTGGATATCATAAGCTCCTTATCATCCACATTTCCCTGCTCGGTGGCATGACATTTGAGATACGAGCCAAAGTTTGGGAAATCGTTCCCTTTAGTTAAGATCTGAATAAAGCGGCGCGGCTGCACTAATCAAATTAAAACACTGTGTGTGAAGATACAGAAGCTCAAAGACGAATCAAAGTAAAGTACCTTTACAATAAGAATAAAAGAGTTACAAAAGAATTTTAAAGGAAGGAGCGGCAAGTTAGAACAGAATAACACATGAGCTGAAATATTAAAGGAACAAAGAGAAAGAGAGAGAGAGAGATGGAGAGATGGACCTTACCCGCACTTTTCTCACAGAAGCACACACACACACACACACACACACACACACACACACACACACACACACACACATTCACACACATCCCATAATAATTACTTGTGGTCTATTCACCAAAGGAGCAAACCGACCCAGGACCTCTGAAACCTCCACATAAGCTCAGAGACTTATTGGACCTTAAACCACCTTGATGCAGGTCAGACATTTACAAAAAAAGTCTGCGGTACACAGTAATGGGTTCAAAGACGCATTAAGCTTAGGGATCCTACATCAAAAGGCATTTGTAAGGAAGTGTGTTTGCATTTAGTCTGCAGCTAAACCGGCTAAAGTGGCAATAAAGCCAGCTGCTAGATTACAAACACCACTAATGACCCACATCACAGTCCAGAAACTTTAACAACACCAGCAGCATTAAACACCTGAATTAAACATGAAACACAGACGGATCACTGCTCACACACACACACACACACACACACGCACACGCACACACACACACACCTGCAGCTGGACCACGGTTGGCAGTTAAAGTGTGTTCTTGATGTTATTAAAGTCGTTTCCACTATAGCAACATTTTGTGAGCGGCTGCGGCTCCACAGACCGGTGAACAGGTGAACCGGTGAACAGGTGCATCTCTACGCTCCACTTCATTCATTTTTCTCGAAAACAAACTCCTCCTCAGAGGACGAAGTCACGCTGGTAATATTTCTGTAAATGGCTAAAGCCTCCAAGAGAGAGGAAGCAGAGGAAATATTAAATCAATCAATCAACACGAGCACAAAGGAAAACAATTAAGCGAACGCAGCGAGAGAATGCCGGCGACTGTCACAGATGTTATGAAAGCAGAGTGTTCACTGCGCTTTCATGGCTTCATGCACACAAACGCTGATGTGTTTCCTGCAGCAGAAGGAACCTGTTCATTGTACTTTTCAGTAAACAAGGTCATACAGCGGTAAAGAGAGCTGCAAACTGCTGCCAGCAAGAGGAGAGGAGAGGAGAAAGGAAAGGAGAGGCAGAGAAGAGAAGCTGAGTTCCTCCGTGTGCGGATGTTGTTGTTCTCTCCGTACGATTGTGATAATAAAACATGAGTGCACTCACCGCACGTTGCTGTTGTAGATGTTGAAGGTGAGACAGACGATGCCGAGCAGGATCCCCAGGCCGGCGAACACCGACACGGCCGCAAACAGCTTCTGAGAAAGGAAGCGGTACTCTTCGATCACGACCGTGCGATCGGCCGGAGGCCCGGCGCCTGGAGGCCGAGCATCACCCAGAGGGGCAGAGGGAGGGAGAGAGAGAGAGAGAGAGAGAGAGAGAGAGAGAGAGAGAGAGAGAGTGAGTCTGTGGCAATGTCAGTCATCAGCGCTGACACGTATACATGCGGCATGCAGGTCTGAGTCTTTCTGGAGGCGAGGAGCTGAGCGATGCTGCTGTAATAACCTTTAACGTTCACCTGCTGCTGCTCCTCCAAACAAACAGCTTTGGAGAAACGGCTCAGCGTCGGACTTTCTAAGAGGCTTTTAAAAGTTTAGAAGGGGTTTGAGGCTCATATTTTCACTGCCCCTCATTGGCATCGCTGCATAAAACACAGAGCTCATAATACTGCAGGAGAACACAAGACTCCTGTTTCAGAAAACTGGATTCTGTCTTGAAGCACAAAACAATCAACCAATCCTCTACAGGAGCTCTGAAATGCAGGGGAAACTAAAGAACTGGCAACAAAACACGGCTGCACAGTATGAAAGTAAGAAATATAAAACAAACAGCGACATTGACTGACGCTCTGCATCCTTTAATATCAAATATTATAGCAAAAAAATGTAATCAAGCTGTGGTATTTTAATGTTAATCCCATCTTCTCCTCCTCATAAATAACACACACAAACATGCTGCAGGTTCAAACACACACACGCCCGTTTAATGGCTTCGCTTCCTGTCCCGCAGCTTTTAGTGAGATTACAGGCAGTCGCTTGATTTAAAGGGACGGACAGGAGACGCCGGGAAATCTCATTCCCAGAAAAGCAGAAGAGCCGGCGACACTGTCAGCCTGCGAGGCGTGGACGGGACAGGGCTGTCTCTAATCATCTCAATGCGCCGCGCTGCACATCTCCACCCTGCGTAGCTTCAACTCTGTCCTCGCATCGCTTGACTTTCAAGCTGCCACACTGAAGCCCGAGACTCTGAATTGGGACGCGGTCGTGTGCGACCTGCGTCGAACAGCTTCTGCCAGTGTAAATGGAGCGATGGAGCTTTGGGGTTGTGAGAGCGACTGTGCGGCGCTCACATCTACGGCGTTATTCATGCTTCATGTGTGGCGTTCAAGCAGCAGAATCCCTGAGTGAGGAGAGTTCAGGGAGGGCAGATGGACGGCCAGCGTCTCTTTACACTCAAGGGGCTCCGACTGTCCGTCTAAATCTGGAACTGCCTGCGGATCTCTGTGTGTGTGTGTGTGTGTGTGTGTGTGTGTGTGTGTGTGTGCGCGTGTGTGTGTGTGTATGAATGACCTCCAGATTATGCGTATGGCTACGTGTGGTGTATATGTAATGAAGTGTGTATATCATGGAGTACACATGAGTGCAAGCCTGCTCCGAAGTGAAGCCGAGCGTTTATATAAACGTGTGTGTGTGTGTGTGAGTGTGAGAGCAAGAGAGAGAGACAGAGAGAGAGGGAGGAAGGGGATTGAGTGTGTGTGTGTGTGTGTGTGTGTGCGATCATGTCAGAATAGAAAGGGAGCCGTAGTGTCAGCTCTGTGCGAAGCTGATGTGTCAGATGTTGTCTAAAAGTGTCAGTGTGTCGCCTCCGTCTGGGTCGGCGAGTGTCAGGACGCCAATCATGCTCGCTTTTGATGCTTGTCAGTGGCGTCACACAAAAATCTGTACCCGGCGACATGTGACTGGAATGATGCCATAACCTTTCTTAGGACTTAGGACTGTGTGTGTGTGTGTGTGTGTGTGTGTGTGTGTGTGTGTGTGTGTGTGTGTGTGTGTGTGTGTGTGTGGCCCATTCAGCGAGTGTGTTTGCACAATTTCCACCCTCCTCTGTCCTTGATCAAGGAATCAGGACAGTGTGTTGCCATGGAGACGCAGCTCTATAACAGTTGCCACAGCGATTAGAAGGAGAGCTGAGCTGAAGTGGTTGTTAGGGCGACCGTGAAGAGAGTGAGACAGTGGGGGGAGGGGAGGGGGGGCACCTGGTAAACACAGGGAGGGGGGGGGGGGGAGTGGAGTTAAGCTGACTCCACCTTGTCAGTGTGGGGCGAATGGAGCGCACCCCCCTTTCCCCCTATATGAGTCGACCCCAGACAGCAGGAAATGACTCACGTCCTCTCAACAAGTGGACGCCGCCTGGATGCGTCCTTATTTGGTAAATAATGTCAAACAGAGACGCCACACCTGCGCCAGAGGTTTGGACAGTTTAAGAAGCCAATGTTGTCGTAAGAGCGCCACAGTCAGGAATGAAAACCACACATACCTCCGCTCTTATATGAGATACAGCAGATGGCACGTTTTGTAGAATAAGCCCCGCCCACTTCACTTTGGAGGCAAATTCAGTGAGAATTGTAAGAAAATATAAAAAAAGAATGAGTTGACTTTCATCCAGCTTGGTCCAGATGTTCAGCAGTGTACAAATCTGTGACAATTCAGCCAAAATGGTCAGGTGCAAGTGGGCGTGGCCTATGTGGATGGCGAGGCCCGACGACGAGGGATTCAGGGAGAAGGGAACGACTCACGGTTCAAAAGTTAGACTGTTATAAATGTACAACATCACCTCCAGCCTGAACGAAACCAACACGACAGCAAAGGTCGTGACCCCCAACAGCCATCAACCTGCCAGACATGATCCGAATCTGATTACAAGCGGCCCGAGTGATGAGCGCCACAGACGCACAGACCTGTTTCACTTCAGCAGGTTTCCATCAGTCACACCACAGAGCAGCACCACACTGGACCAAGGACAGGAGGACGCCATTCCTTCTTGCAAACAGGGTCACACACACACACACACACACACACACACACACACACACACACACACACACACACACACACACACACACCTAAACCCCGCCCCCCATCGTCACAGATGTTGACCTGGAAATCGGCGTTTGCTCCTGAGTTCAGTTAAGCCTCGGCGCCGGCTCATTTCCTTAAAAGCCTTAAAAAAAAAAGCACCCGGCTCTCCGCGGGTCCCTGCGGCGTGCACAATTGATTGGTGGCTCGCTCGGTCCAGGCACAAGTGTGTCACCTCTCCGGAGACGGACGGGCCGGTAAACAAACGAAGGATTTGTCTCGGCGCTGAAGCAAATCAAGTGTAATGGCTTTTCACGACGCTTCCTCCACATAGAGGGATGATGTCAGAGCAGAGTCTCCATGGCGGCGTGTCTGCTGAGGCCTTTCACACGTGCGGGACGGAGGCTGTGTCAGTAACTCACTGTGCGTGACAGCGCTGTCTTTAATGACTAGCTCTAACCAAATTAGCGGTTGAGGGGAAAATCCGTCATGATTCCGCAGCGACCCAGAAAGTGAGAGGCTCTAAATGAAGCAAACGGGGGAGGGCTGAAGTCAGAGAGAGCAGGAAGTCCATCTTACCTATCCAGACATCGTTCCCAAACCAGGAGAGGTTCTTCTGAGAGCTGTCATAGTAACCGATCTTCTTGTAACTGCCACCTGGATGTTTGAGGATGAAAGACGAAGAAGATGAAGAGAGGGGGAGAGAGAGAAGGAGGGAGACGGAGGGAGAGTGAGAGAGAGAGAGAGAGAGAGAGAGAGAGGCAGAGAGAGACAGAGAGAGAGGGAGGGAGAAGGAGAGGGAAAGAGAGAGGGAGGGAGAAGGAGAGGGAGAGAGAGAGAGAGAGCGAGAGAACGAGAGGGAGGGAGGGAGAGGAGAGAGACAGATAGAGAGAGAGGGAGAGAGAGAGGGGGAGAGAGAGAGAGAGGGAGAGAGAGAGCGTGAGAGGGAGAGAACATATTTGAAAGAGAAAAACAGACAAAAAGCTTAATTAGCATCTCTGTGGTGATTGATTTCCTCCTGTGGTGTTTGTGACGATCTCTCTCATGCGTTGCAGCGTTTATATTCACGTATCCGACATTCCACCATTCTATATCATATTAATGCATCGTACGGAAAAACAACACAAAGGAGGAAGTGAGGGCTGAGAAAAGGAAACAAACAAAGGAGCAGCAAAGAGAAGAAGAAGAGAGAAGGAGAAGCAGCTTGACCCGGAATACTGATCAGCTCCCAAAGTGATTTAAGGATTCAAGTCGTGGATGTCAAATTACCTCGACGCTACGACGGGAAATATGAGACAGAGCGAGGGGGGGGAGGGATTCTAAAGGGACGGCAAAGAGAAGAGAGGGAGGGAGGGAATAATCCTCAACTTTTTCCTGCGCAGGGAAACTCATTAAGTCACCGCTGACAAATAGGAAGCCATTTGCAGGAGCGGCTTAAAACCAAACGCTTGCTCCCAATTACAATGAAGCTCGGAGTCGACACGTTTCTACGCCCGGCGACATCGGCGCCTGCAATTATTGGACATCCGAGAACCGATCGGGCCGCCGAGCCGACAGCTGAACAAGAGGCTGGAACGGGCGGAGAGCCGGGATCGATAGGGTCTGGAACGCTCACGGTGTTTGTGAGAGGGAGAGGGAAAGAGAGGGAGAGTGAGAGGGAGAGCGGGAGTGAGAGGGAGGGAGAGAGAGAGAGAGGGAGATAGAGGGAGAGGGAGAGCGGGAGTGAGAGGGAGAGACAGAGTGAGAGAGACGGAGAGAGAGAGAGGGTGAGTGAGAGAGAGAGAGTGAGAGGGAGAGGAAGAGGGAGAGGGAGAGGGAGTGAGAGAGGGGGTGTGTGTGTGTGTGTGCGAGAGACAGACAGACAGACAGACAGACAGACAGACAGTCTTTACCTTGCAGCTGTTCGATGAGAGTCATTGCCATCCTGGATCCCTGGGCATCAAACACCACCTGGCCCTGACACACACACACACACACACACACACACACGTTACTTCACTGTTAGTACACAGTGAGTGAGGCGCCATTACTGCTGTCAGCTGTTTGTGACGTCATCGCTCTGGAGCACAGAGGGGACCGAGTCACAAGTCACAAGTCACAGTGAACGAACGAGAAGGAAACAGAATGCAAACATCTCTCTCTCTCTCTCTCTCTCTCTCTCTCTCTCTCTCTCTCTCTCTCTCTCTCCTTCACTCGTTCTTGTCTCGCTCTCTCTCTTTCTTGCTACCCTCTGAGCGTCCAGAGCGACTGTCCCACACCTCTGGGATGAAACTCTGGCCCAAAACATTGACCAGTGGATGTAAACAGTTGTGTAGAACCTTACACACATGTATGACACGTCTATCTCACGTTGTTTCCTGCGTTGGGCTGAACGCTGTAAACACATGTATGCTGTAGCGTCACAGGGCCACAGACGCCGTAAAGCGACTAATAAAGCAGTAAACACTCTCCAGGCAGGTTTCCTGTCCTGCACTGAATGTCTTGCGAGCCTCTAATCTGCTCTCACTGGCCTCTAATTGATAAAGATATAATTCATTATTCACAGCAGTTTACACACCATGGAGAACTTTTTTCCGTGGCGGTAAAAAAGCCAAACAAAGTCTCATTTCTGCTGAGCGCGGCGTCCTGTGCCGCATCGCCGGCTACGTGATAAACACTTTATTCTTCATTTGTTGCCTCGCATCACTCTGATTTACATTTGCATTTGGCATTCTGGGCCTCTGCACACACACACACACACACACACACACAGGCTGGAAATGTGAGCGTCAGCAGAAGAAGTTCAACCTCCTGAATCACCGGCATCTACAGCCGCCGCCGCCGCGACCATGCCTGAAGGAGGCGACGGACGTGACGCCGTCCCGACAGAACCTTTCACATCTCATTAAGCTCTGCAGTATAAATGGAGGCTTCTCCCCTCACACACTCACTGAAACGCCCTCGAAGGAGCTGGTGTTGAGGGCCCGGTAGATCTCGGAGGTGATGTCGTGGTTGTTGTAGTTGAACTCCTCCAGGTGTCGCCCCTTGGCCTTCAGCGGAGCCACCGTCTTGTTGAGGGCGAGAGCCAGAGCCCACACGGCGTCGTACGCCAGCGGGGCCTCCTGGAAGCCGCCCGTCTCCTCCGGCTTGGTCCCGCCCAGCCGCGACATCAAGGCGGCGAGGAACTCCTGCGAAGTCTGAGCGGAGGAGAGAAGGTTTAGTGAGACTTCAGGGGCTGATCAGCATGCAAAGCTGCAGAGTAAAGACAGAACCCAGCTTAAGATCTGCAGCTATTTTTATATTGTACAGCAGAGACAAGTGAGGTGAAAGGACCGAGCTCTTCCCTTCTTCCTCGTCTCTACATCGCCGAGACGAGCCGCTCCTCACCTGCTTGACTCTAAAGGGGATAACATCAAGTGTACGTCAAGTGCGAATCAAGTGACGTTGATGAAGGTTGTAAAACCGTTTCGTGGCTCCTGAGCTGTGACCTGCAGGTGAATCTGGGCGGGGGAGGCGTTCAGGAGCGATACGGAGGGAAGGAAGGGTTTGAAATAAGAACGGCCACAGAAAATAGATTTGCTCTTTTATTCCAGCCTGACATTTGGTTTGGTGGAGCGACTGGACTCTTCTTCTGTTTGATGTGGCGTTTCAAGCGTTTATTGGTGACACCCTGATCTATCTTCCCCTCTAAAAGGAGGAGATCAAAACGCAGCACACAGCCTCTGCAGCATGTCGATGTGCCCATGAGCAAGTACAGCGTGTTTGTGATCCTGCAGACGTGTTGGCGAGGTGGGACTGTTTGATTCTGTCAATTCGTGTTAATCATGCGGTTTACCATCAATCCCCAGATCAACACACGACGTGTTGGTTCAGTTCACTTAGTAAAATATTTGGACGGCCGACTTCGGCGCTCAGCAGCAGTGAAACTCTGGGAATTGAGCCGCCGTCGCGTTTTTGTTTGAGATTGAGACCCGGGAGAGTTCCGCCGCTCCGGCTCTGCTCTGTTTCAAACGTCTGATTGGGCGTTTTCAAGCCCTAACGAGCTCAGCTGGGGTTCTGCTGTGACCGATCACAACTAAACGGACTCAAACTACAGCTTTCCTTCCTCCGGATTGACAATTGATAAGAGTTTAAGTGATCGATTGAAGCGCTGCACAGTCTCACAGGGACACAGTTACGCAACACCGCGACTGCTTCTGCCATCAATAACCTGTAACCCATCTGTAACTGGAAGCTGTCAAGAGCGTGACACACACACACACACACACACACACAAACATCCAATTCACTTTGGTTGAATTCGTCTCATTGGAATTCCAGCTTGGCGTTTTCCCTTTAAAACCTGCTGCCACCGCCGCCGCCTCCCGAAAAACTAGCTGACAATGTGCTTCACCCCGCCGCTGCATGAGTGAAAACTAGGGACGTACAGTTTGAGCCCACGGACGCTGAGCAGGAGTTCTGACTTGTAAATTCTTCTCGCCTGCTGAGCGGCACATCGGCGGCTAAATCAGCAGGTAGCAGGCAGGTGTTACAGGAATATAAACAACAGCTGCTGATGAGGTGTGAGGGGGGGAGTGTGTGTGTGTGTGTGGGGGGGGGGGGGATGGTGAAGGAGGAGGGAAAAGAGGAGAGGAGGGACCGGGAGGGGGGGGGAGTAGGAGAGGAAAGGAAAAAGGCAGTAAGAAGGGAGGATCTGAAGGTCAGTGGAGGTCGGACAATGGGAGAGAGGAGGAGAACGAGGACAGCGAGGTGAATGGGAACACTGGAGACTCCGATAGCAAAGAAAAGGGTGAAATGAGAGGGAGGGGCGACGTGAACGCGATGTTTGCTCCCGTGACAAACGCTCACTCGCTTTTCCAGAAACAATATGGTGGCTAATGTAACGACATCACACACCAGGATCAATATCTAAGTTCTTATTATCAGCAGATGCAATGATCAGCAATAGAATCACCAATGTCTTTGGTGCTGATCACAGTGTGATGAGTCGTCTGATGCCTCAATAGTTCATCAACCACAGACTTTCTCTGCTGAAGACCAAACGCTGGATCACAGCCCCAGTATTGATCCCAATATGGGAAGTGATCAGATAAGATTCTGAGCCAAGAGGTCAGAAACAAACGATATCGCAGGGAAATCCAAAGAGAGGTCACAGAGGTCACAGCACCCTCCCCTCCCTGTTTCATTCTAACGATGACATCATTCTGTTTGAGCTCTCAGACGTTTCCCTCGCTCGTCTCTGTAACACAAACGTCTCATCTGCCGGCGTGTTGCCCCGCCCCCTCACCAGGTTAGAGACGCCGCGGACCGTCTCTGGGTTCAACATGACGATCTCCGTGGTAACGTGTCCCTCCACCGCCTCCGTCATGTTCTCCACCGTGCAGTTGATGGCCGGGTCTTTGATCTTGAACCAGTTGTCTGCGTACCAGCCGATCAGGAACCACACGTACTTCTTCCCGTAGAGCTTCTCCTTGAACACCTGCAGAGAGGAGGAGAGAGGAGGGGGAGAGAGGGGGGAGGAGGGGGAGAGAGGGGGGAGGAGGGGGAGAGCGGGGGGAGGAGGGGGAGAGCGGGAGGGTCGATGAATAAGCATGAGGAGAATTCTGCCCTGGAAGCGTGCGAGAGGCGTGTATTGTATCGCTGCCAAACAAGAAGACTCGTTCACACAGCTCACTGCAGAGCTCCGTTTCCTCTAATAGCCGGTCAGCTTCAGCCTTTGGGGATCAATGGAGCGGGAAACTGGACTCACCTCACAGAACACCTTCCTGGCTTCGGTCTCGTAAAACAGCCCCACGATGATCCTGGCGTCCTGCCGCTGCGTCGGACAAAAAAAAACAAGGCAGAGGAGGAAGAGGAGGGGGAGGAAGAAGAGGAGGATTGCTTTGTTAGATCGGCGGCAATAATGGAACTTTAAGATTTCACAGCCTGATGCGCCGGAGCTCCTGCTGCTTCACAGGACGCCACGTAGCGCTGTTCAGGAGCTGCTAATTAGCATGGCGCATTAATTTCCTCTATCAAATCGCTTCTATGCTAATGGTGTTTGCGCGCAGCTGTGAGCGAGGGGGGGGGGGGGGGGGGGGGGGGGGGGCAGAGAGGGGGGGCGACCAACAGCTGAGGTGAATTTTTAATCAAAGCACCTTGAGGTTCTTGACAGCGACAGCAGGGTCGGTGAGGAAGCTCTGGCGAACGCTGATCTCGATGCCCGCCTCCTTCGTCCTCTGCTCCAGGTCGTCCAGAGTCTGTGAGATGAAAGGCAAGGAGAGGGAGAGGGATAGGGAAAGAGAGAGGGGGGGGGGGGGGGGGGGAGAGAGAGAGAGAGAGAGAGAGAGATATTCCAGCGGGAAATAGACAAAGCAAAAACATAAATAAGCTGTGTGTGTGTTTATGAAAGTGGTCGCAGGTAAACCGGCCAGACCAGCGAGAGAGAGAGAGAGAGAGAGAGAGAGAGAGAGAGAGAGTGACTGTGGGGCGAACGACAAGAAGGAGAAGAATGTGAGAGGAGAAACATTAACCTGAGTGACAGCACATCCACCTAGAGACAATGGTCAGAGACTGATCAATACACACACACACACACACACAAGCAATATGACAACAAATGACTTCAAAAAGTCCTCCATCAATCACACACACACAAACACACAAACACACACACACACACACACACACACACACACACACACACACACACACACACACACACACACACACACACACGGGGGGCTGGGCCGCTTCAATGGCAACAAAAGTGAGTCAAAGGTGAAGAAACCAAAAAGGAGGAAGAAGGGACAGTGAGAGACAGACAGACAGGGAGGCGATGAAGAGGAGCGACTGACCGAGGTGAAGACTTCGGTGGTCTGCTGGATGGTGGCGATGCGCGTCCACTTCCACTTCTGGAACAGCTGCACCCGGGTGGGGTTATGGAGCGTGGCCGACGGGTGAGTGCGGAAGAAGGTGGGGAAGCGCTGGCGGTTGGACAGAGCGGGAGAGCTGGAACCATAGGACAGCTGAGGGACGGAGAGACGGAGGGGGGGGACAGAGGGGAAGAGAGAGAGAAGAGGGGAGAGAGAGAGGGAGAGGGAGAGAGAGAGGGAGAGAGAGAGAGAGAGGGAGAGATAGAGAGAGAGAGTCAATGAAAATGCATTCAGATCAGCACTCTGTTGTTCCTCCCCTTTGATGCCCAAAGACGGAGGGAAGAGAAGAAGAGGAAGAGGAGGCAGAGAGACACAGGAGCAGAGGTCCCACTTGGCCCTCCCTCCGCCTCCCCTCTGGCTCGTGAGGCGTGTGGATGAACTCGCACAGGCGGGATTCTCTCATGAATAAATTGCCGGGAAATTGCGATGAAAGGAGGAAAGAAGAAACAAAAACCCCAACATCTAATTGTCGTTACCGACGCTCGTACCCGTTTCTTTCATTCCGTCCCATACCGCTTGATTTCCGAGGAGGCCCTCCCCCCCGGAGCAGGGCGGCACGGAAACGGGGATGAATATTCATCCCACAAACGCTTTGACGGAAACATCTGACGGTAAAATCCTAAAGAGGTTTCCTTTAAAACGACAAACCTGGCGTACGGGGAGCCGTGACAGACAGGCGTGGCCCGTTCTGCTCCACGCCGCCCAGCTGGGCTCTGCGTGTACGCCGTCTGCGTGTACGGCCTCTGCGTGTACGGCGAGGAATATGGCGGCTGATCTACGGCGATAGATTAGGCAATGCGATGAAGACGGGCTGGATGAAGGTGAACACTTGTACCTTACATCACACGGAGGATTACAACGTTTTGCATTTTCTGGCTCCATGTGAAAATCGGCAGCGTTTGCGTGACGTTTTTATTCTTCCAATGCAGATGTTTGTGCTCGCCAACACACACACACACACACACACACAGACACACACACACACACACACACACACACACACACACACACCCACACACACACACCGTATATCTACTTTACATTATTCTGAAGAGGATTTACATTTTCACAGAGCAGCTAAAGGATGAAGGCAGAGAACGTAGAGACGACTGCAGAGATGCAAATACAACACACACACACACACACACACACATACATGTGCAGTGGAAGAGTCTGCTTGGCACATGTTTATGACTTGTTGCCTAATCTTAGTGCGAGGAAGAGGAGGTGGGAGAGGGAGAGGGGGAGGAAGGGGAGGAGGGAGGAGGAAGAGGAGGGGGAAGGGAGGAGGAAGAGGAAGAAGAGGGGCAGGAAGAGTAGAAAGAGGAGAAGGAGCAGGAAGAAGAGGAGGAAGAGGAAGAGGAAGAAGAGGAGAAAGAGGAGGAAGAAGAGGGGCATGAAGAGTAGAAAGAGGAGGAGGAGCAGGAAGAAAAGGAGGGGGGAGGAAGAGAAGAAAGAAGAGGAAGAGGAGGGGGAGTAAGAGGAGAAAAAGGAGGAAGAGGAGAAGGAGGAAGATCACAGCCTCATACTTCAGTAGTGATGTCATCATGTTTACATGTTTGCATAAGTACAGCCTCTGCTGCCCTGGCGGAGGTATAATCCCATCATCAAATTGGATGTGAGTTTTCAGAATGACCTCAGCTCCTCAGCTCCTGAGATGAAGCAGAGGAAGCAGCCGGGGCAGAAACAGGAGCGGAGCTGAAGCAGGCAGATGAGCTGCAGACGCTCCTGGCAGGAGGCCGGCAAAGTTTCACACTGATTCTCTTACAAACGCTGGCAAACTAAATCTCTCACTCTGTCTGTTCTGGCTTGTAGCAGCAGATCAATGCCAAGCTGCGGTTAAGAATGTGTTCAGTGAGGAAGACGAGGGGGAGGGGGGGATGAAATTTCGAGAGCCCCCCCCCTTGAATGGCGTCCAGGAAACGGAGAGGCTGCGTGTCGCCTTCCCCGCGCTCCTCGTGCGCCCGTTTGCCGTGCGGCGGAGGCTCCCGCAGGCGGAACGCGGACGGAAATAATTGAGCGTGCAGGGTCGGGAGGTTGTGCCAGTGGCGGCGCGGAGCGAAGAAGAGACGGATTCCTTTGTGCGAGCGGGGAGAATCGGCTGCTCAAATTGAAGGAGAGAGGCGGAAATGAAGAATGGAGGAGGAGGAGGAGGAGGAGGAGGAGGAAGCCAGAGAAGACCAGCAGCTCCAGGGCGAGAGAGAGAGACAGAGAGAGAGAGAGAGAGAGAGAGAGAGACAGAGTAAGAGTTTTTCATGAGGGAAGAGACGGCGACAAAGAGAGATGATGCGAACCGCTGGCAGCGAATGATCACAGCGACTAATATCAGGACGAAAGTAACAACAGAGAAAGAGAGAAACACACACACACACACACACACACACACACAGGTTCATTAAAATAGCTAATATGTAATAATACCTGAAGGGGTCGCAGTAATTACAGCGAGATGTCACATATTTAAACATGGCACACAAATCACATGTAAGCAGGTCAGATTATTAATAAACTCTCTTCCGTCTGTCTGATTTGAGGCGACGCTCCTTCTTCTGGGGCGTAATCACAGCAGGGCGGCGAGCGACGTCTCGTGATGAGGTCGCTCGTTACAAACCCGAAGCCAGCGAGTTTGGAACCGAGCGAGTCTAAGCGACAGCCTTTGCATTTAGAGTTTTGGGTCTTTTGATGTTTGTTTGCCCTAAAAAGAAAGTTTGAGATCTGCGAGAGTAGTATCTAAGAAATGCACACGCTGCCACCTATAGGGCTGGAGTAGCCATGGCGACGCTTCCGCCAAGGCCGCAATTCATGACAAATTCAATACGAAGACGCGAGGAAAATCAGTTGAAAGTCTGGGCGGTAAGGAACGATCCTTCCTCTTGAACGTCTCTGAAGTAAGAAGACGTCTGTCCACTCACCACGATGAGGTTCCACATGCGCGCCGCCTCCGCCACCAGCGTGGAGACGCCGCTGCAGCCGGGCATCAGGACGATCTTGATGGGCTCCGTGTACAGAAGGTCATACAGCAGCTTGGTGGCTTCGCCCGGGTCGCACTGCAAAGACGGAGAGGGCAGCC